>NC_030680.2:151922671-152188983 GCF_000004195.4 Xenopus tropicalis
GGCCAGCCTTTCCCCATAACTGAGCCCATTCCCTTTATCAGCTTAGTCGCTCTTCCCTGTACTTTCTCTATTTCATTACTGCCCCCCCTTATATATTTATATATAGTGACCCCCCCTTAACTGCCCCTTCCCCAGTGTAACCAATCCCAACTGGGCCAGCCTTTCCCCATAACTGAGCCCATTCCCTTTATCAGCTTAGTCGCTCTTCCCTGTACTTTCTCTATTTCATTACTGCCCCCCCTTATATATTTATATATAGTGACCCCCCCTTAACTGCCCCCCCCCCCAGTGTAACCAATCCCAACTGGGCCAGCCTTTCCCCATAACTGAGCCCATTCCCTTTATCAGCTTAGTCGCTCTTCCCTGTACTTTCTCTATTTCATTACTGCCCCCCCTTATATATTTATATATAGTGACCCCCCCTTAACTGCCCCTTCCCCAGTGTAACCAATCCCAACTGGGCCAGCCTTTCCCCATAGCTGAGCCTGGTACTGTATATTGTAGGTGTTGGTGCCGGTGGGTTGGACCCAGAATTCCCACAGTACCATTTTGCCCGACCACCCACAGACCCGAGTGAGTCAGAGGGTGGGTGGGACACAGGGAGGGGCCCAGTGACGGAGCAGCCCATTCGGTGCCGGGATGGGGACCATGTGTTCCAATTCACATTCCTCAGGAAACCTGAACCATTTAAAATTTATTCTGTAATAATTCTGAAATCTTTTGCTTATAATCAGTGAGTGATTGGGAGTAATGAGCAATATCTGTACCCGGGATGGGAGCCCCACACCTGCTGCTGCAGTAACATTAGATGGGATTTGGCCTCTAATAATGGAGGTCGGTGCAGCTATAGTAACCGTATCCGGGCTGAACCATGGGGGATACACGCAGGGTCCCACCAATCAGGGGGCTGGGGGGGTGTAATTCAGACCAGACGAATGCCAGTGCCTTTATACAAACTCTATGTGTAATCCCAGATTCTTTACATTACGACTTGGACATAAAACAAAAAAAAAATCCAAATTGTTCTTCCATTACAAATCTTCCCCCAGAAGAGGCAACTCAAAAAAGTAAATTCAGTCTTTGGGCAAAACCCCCATTATCACATCGATGGGGAACGCGGCCTGGATGGGGATGTAAAGAAGCCAACGGTGCCAACTGTCCGACCAACTCAAGTTGCCCCAAGGGGGCATTTACACATTAAGCCGGGGGCATTGCTATAATAATTAGGGGTTGTGTCTTGGGGCCCAAAAACACTATAGATATATATATCTATAGGGATAGCCAGAGGTATATATATCTATAGGGATAGCCAGGGGGTATATATATCTATAGGGATAGCCAGAGGTATATGTATCTATAGGGATAGCCAGGGGTATATATATCTATAGGGATAGCCAGAGGTATATATATATCTATAGGGATAGCCAGGGGGTATATATATATCTATAGGGATAGCCAGGGGTATATGTATCTATAGGGATAGCCAGGGGTATATATATATCTATAGGGATAGCCAGGGGTATATATATATCTATAGGGATAGACAGGGGTATATATATATCTATAGGGATAGCCAGGGGTATATATATATCTATAGGGATAGCCAGGGGTATATATATATCTATAGGGATAGCCAGGGGTATATATATATAGGGATAGCAAGAGGTATATATATCTATAGGGATAGCCAGGGGTATATATATATTTATATGGATAGCCAGGGGTATATATATTTATAGGGATAGCCAGGGGTATATATATTTATAGGGATAGCCATGGATATATATATCTATAGGGATAGCCAGATATATATATATATCTATAGGGATAGCCAGGGGTATATATATCTATAGGGATAGCCAGATATATATATATCTATAGGGATAGCCAGGGGTATATATATCTATAGGGATAGCAAGAGGTATATATATCTATAGGGATAGCCAGGGGTATATATATCTATAGGGATAGCCAGGGGTATATATATCTATAGGGATAGCCAGGGGTATATATATCTATAGGGATAGCCAGGGGTATATATATATCTATATAGGGATAGCCAGGGGTATATATTTATCTATATAGGGATAGCCAGGGGTATATATATATCTATATAGGGATAGCCAGGGGTATATATTTATCTATATAGGGATAGCCAGGGGTATATATTTATCTATATAGGGATAGCCAGGGGTATATATATATCTATATAGGGATAGCCAGGGGTATATATTTATCTATATAGGGATAGCCAGGGGTATATATATATCTATATAGGGATAGCCAGGGGTATATATATATCTATATAGGGATAGCCAGGGGTATATATATATCTATATAGGGATAGCCAGGGGTATATATTTATCTATATAGGGATAGCCAGGGGTTGCAGGGAGTTACACGTACCTTGTATAATACTCACAGGAATACCCGGGGGTGGGGGCCATAAATCAGTCTGTAAAAGCGAAGTGTAATAAGTTCAGTAACGCGGCGTCATCTGGGAACATTTGTTTCTGTTCTTAAGAAAACACATTTACTGGCTTTTTTGTTCCAAGTAATTTGGCTTTAACTGTTTCTTGTTATTGCCCCAGCGCTCTCTGTTATTTACTGAACAGATCCATAACAACCTGCGTCTACTCCGAGAGAAAATCAGGTTACTTTCAGCAGTTTAACTCCCTTATCCGGATCCCTTATCCGGAAACCCGTTATCCAGAAAGTTCCAAATTACAGAAAGTCCATCTGCCATAGACTCCATTATAAGCAAATAATTCTAATTTTTAAAAAAAAAATAAAACAGTACCTGTACTTGATCCCAACTAAGATATAATTACCCCTTATTGGGGGCAGAACAATCCTATTGGGTTTATTTAATGGTTAAATGATTCCCTTTTCTCTGTAATAATAAAACAGTACCTGTACTTGATCCCAACTAAGATATAATTACCCCTTATTGGGGCAGAACAGCCCTATTGGGTTTATTTAATGGTTAAATGATTCCCTTTTCTCTGTAATAATAAAACAGTACCTGTACTTGATCCCAACTAAGATATAATTACCCCTTATTGGGGCAGAACAGCCCTATTGGGTTTATTTAATGGTTAAATGATTCCCTTTTCTCTGTAATAATAAAACAGTACCTGTACTTGATCCCAACTAAGATATAATTACCCCTTATTGGGGCAGAACAGCCCTATTGGGTTTATTTCATGGTTAAATGATTCCCTTTTCTCTGTAATAATAAAACAGTACCTGTACTTGATCCCAACTAAGATATAATTACCCCTTATTGGGGGCAGAACAGCCCTATTGGGTTTATTTCATGGTTAAATGATTCCCTTTTCTCTGTAATAATAAAACAGTACCTGTACTTGATCCCAACTAAGATATAATTACCCCTTATTGGGGGCAGAACAGCCCTATTGGGTTTATTTCATGGTTAAATGATTCCCTTTTCTCTGTAATAATAAAACAGTACCTGTACTTGATCCCAACTAAGATATAATTACCCCTTATTGGGGGCAGAACAGCCCTATTGGGTTTATTTAATGGTTAAATGATTCCCTTTTCTCTGTAATAATAAAACAGTACCTGTACTTGATCCCAACTAAGATATAATTACCCCTTATTGGAGGTTAAACAATCCTGTTGGGTTTAATTAATGTGTTATTGATTTTTTTAGTAGGCTTAGGATATATGGAGATCCAAATTACAGGAGGATCCCTTATCCGGAAAACCCCAGGTCCCGAGCATTCTGGATAAGAGATCCCATACCTGTACAGCCAAATGCGAGACTGCAGAGACAGCTCCAGGATTTGTCTCTCTAGATGTAGCCTGGGGTGTATCAGTTTGGGGGTGTATCAGTTTGGGGGTATATCAGTTGGGGGTGTATCAGTTTGGGGGTGTATCAGTTGGGGATGTATCAGTTTGGGGGTGTATCAGTTGGGGGTGTATCAGTTTGGGGGTGTATCAGTTTGGGGGTGTATCAGTTGGGGGTGTATCAGTTTGGGGGTGTATCAGTTGGGGGTGTATCAGTTTGGGGGTGTATCAGTTGGGGGTGTATCAGTTTGGGGGTGTATCAGTTGGGGGTGTATCAGTTGGGGGTGTATCAGTTTGGGGGTGTATCAGTTTGGGGGGAGTATCAGTTGGGGGTGTATCAGTTTGGGGGTGTATCAGTTTGGGGGTGTATCAGTTTGGGGGTGTATCAGTTGGGGGTGTATCAGTTTGGGGGGAGTATCAGTTGGGGGTGTATCAGTTTGGGGGTGTATCAGTTTGGGGTGTATCAGTTGGGGTGTATCAGTTTGGGGGTGTATCAGTTTGGGGGTGTATCAGTTGGGGGTGGTATCAGTTTGGGGGTGTATCAGTTGGGGGTGTATCAGTTTGGGGGTGTATCAGTTGGGGGTGTATCAGTTGGGGGTGTATCAGTTTGGGGGTGTATCAGTTTGGGGGAGTATCAGTTGGGGGTGTATCAGTTGGGGGTGTAATCAGTTTGGGGGTGTATCAGTTTGGGGGTGTATCAGTTTGGGGTGTATCCGTTTGGGGTGTATCAGTTTGGGGGTATATCAGTTGGGGGTGTATCAGTTTGGGGGTGTATCAGTTTGGGGGTGTATCAGTTGGGGGTGTATCAGTTGGGGGTGTATCAGTTTGGGGGTGTATCAGTTGGGGGTGTATCAGTTTGGGGGTGTATCAGTTGGGGGTGTATCAGTTTGGGGGTGTATCAGTTGGGGGTGTATCAGTTTGGGGGTACATACACCTGGCTACAGTTAAGGCCCTATAGAGGAATTCTGCCCTAATTACCCCCCAGTGACAATACGAATACGGGAGACAAACACGGATCCTATGGGCCGAGCGGAACGTTATGTTTCAGAGCGGAGTCTTTAAAGTCCCATTAGGGATAATTGTGTCGGGCTGAACAAACACTAACAGGCCCGGCCCAGCCCGGCCCTAATGGCCCTCAGGACAGAGAGACCCGTCTGTTACAGGAGCTGCCAGTGGCCAAGTTATTAATGGATCTGTCAGTAGCAAATGAGCTCTGATTGGCCCCGACTGAAAGCTTAATGGGCTGCGGCTGCTGATGACAAAACCACTTTTGTTGTTCACAAAATAGAAAATAGCGGCGGGACGGGCTTAGCTGGGAGTGAGGGATTCATCTGGCTGAGAATGCTGGGAGCTGTAGTACAGAGGGGGTGGGGCTTCAGGTGTGCGCTGCATTGTGGGACTGACAGTAACTGGTAATAAAAGCAAATAATCAATAACTGATAAGCAAAGTCTCAGTCGTCGTTCATCGTAAGGGGGGGGGCTCACCGTATGGCACCCTGTGGCACCCAGTGGCACCCACTCAGCTCTTTTTAACTACAAATGGGCCCCCAATCTCTGTGTATGTGCATTACACTCATCTAATCAGAAGGAATACAAGTGCCCCCAGGGGCATCTAATCAGAAGGAATACAAGTGCCCCCCAGGGGCATCTAATCAGAAAGGGTACAAGTACCCCCCAGGGGCATCTAATCAGAAAGGGTACAAGTACCCCCCAGGGGCATCTAATCAGAAGGAATACAAGTACCCCCCAGGGGCATCTAATCAGAAGGAATACAAGTGCCCCTCTGGGGCATCTAATCAGAAGAGGTACAAGTGCCCCTCTGGGGCATCTAATCAGAAGGGGTACAAGTGCCCCCCAGGGGCATCTAATCAGAAGGAATACAAGTACCCCCCAGGGGCATCTAATCAGAAGGAATACAAGTGCCCCCCAGGGGCATCTAATCATAAGGGGTACAAGTTCCCCTCAGGGGCATCTAATCAGAAGAGGTACAAGTTCCCCTCAGGGGCATCTAATCAGAAGAGGTACAAGTTCCCCTCAGGGGCATCTAATCAGAAGAGGTACAAGTGCCCCTCTGGGGCATCTAATCAGAAGAGGTACAAGTGCCCCTCTGGGCCTGAGTCCATCCCTATTGGTGGACCAGTTTCATAGAGTTCAGTGACCCAATCACAGAGGCTCAGTGTCGCCGTTGCTCTGCGGTTCTGTTACTGTTCTAACCCAGTCTAATACAGTCCTTGTACTAACTCCAGAACCAGCACCACAATGTGGACTCTATAAGGTACCAGTCTTGGCTGCGGAGTGAACCCAGTAAACAGAACCAGTAAAAGCTGCCTATGGGCCCCGGTACCATCAGTGTGACCCAAACTGTCCGACTGGGGCCGAACAACGGGATTGGCCGACGTGTTTGATACATAAGGTCTTGGCACCAATGGGACACGGCGCTGATCCGAGGGATTTATAGTTATAGATTTGACTTTATTATCAGATTTTCTGTGTAACCGAATATTGGGGGCATCGGATCATGGGAAGGGGGGTGTCTAGAAATGACAGTGTTAGGGCCCCTCAGAACTGCACTGTAAATGCCCCCGGGTTCCGCAGGCCCCGCCCCATTCCGGGTCACATTCTCCTGTGGTTCCGCCCTTGTATTCGGGTGTAAATGAACCCAAAGTGTTTCCCAGTAAGTCCGGGGGGGGGGCATTCTGTGTGCGGGGGGCTATTCTGTGTGCGGGGGGGCCATTCCGTGTGCGGGGGGGGCCATTCCGTGTGCGGGGGGGACATTCTGTGTGCGGGGGGGCTATTCTGTGTGCGGGGGGGGCATTCTGTGTGCGGGGGGGGCATTCTGTGTGCGGGGGGGGCATTCTGTGTGCGGGGGGGGGACATTCTGTGTGCGGGGGGGGGCATTCTGTGTGCGGGGGGGAGATTCTGTGTGCGGGGGGGCATTCTGTGTGCAGGGGGGGACATTCTGTGTGCGGGGGGGCCATTCTGTGTGCGGGGGGGGACATTCTGTGTGCGGGGGGGACATTCTGTGTGCGGGGGGGACATTCTGTGTGCGGGGGGGCATTCTGTGTGCGGGGGGGACATTCTGTGTGCGGGGGGGCCATTCTGTGTGCGGGGGGGACATTCTGTGTGCGGGGGGGACATTCTGTGTGCGGGGGGGACATTCTGTGTGCGGGGGGGCATTCTGTGTGCGGGGGGGGGCATTCTGTGTGCGGGGGGGCCATTCAAAGGAAACAAGCGGCACTTGAGCCCAAACATTAATTACCCAAACGAGGACCTGAGGAATCTCTCGCTGCACTTAATGCCAAAGTGTAAATATTAGAACGAGCCGGGGGCCATTAAAGATAATTAGCAAGTTGTGAAAACATAATTAAGAGTAATTAGGGGGAAAATCATCTCAATGTAATTAAGGGAATTTGGGGAATTCTCGTTGCAATCAGGACACCGCGCTGGCGAAATAAATGTGCCCTCATTAATGCACTCAGGTATAATGGCTAGCAAATGTGCCTGGTTATTGCCACATACACAGGCCCCACCCACAGTGGGCGGGACTCACAGAGTGCGCTGCAGTCTGCAACAGGCACGCAGTATGGGGTGTGACTGTCCCATCAAATATACAGGGGGGCGACTGTAGCCCAGTCATTGGCCCGCTGCTATGTTATTACTATACACAATAAATACCCCAATAGGGGCAATAAAGATGGAGCTGCCACACTCACTCTCACCCATGTCCCTCTGTTTGGGGGCAGTTCTATTTGGCTTTCATTCTTTAAAATGGTTGTTCACCTTTGAGTTGATGTAGAGAGTGATATTCTGAGACAATTTGCAATTGGTCTTCGTTTTTTATTGTTTGTAGTTTTTTAATTATTTCAGTTTTTGTTCAGCAGCTCTCCAGTTTGGAGTGTCAGCAGATATCTGGTTGCTAGGGTCCAAATTTCTTTAGCGACCAGGGAGTGGTTTGAATAGGAGACTGGTATATGAATAGGGGAGGGGCTGAATAGAGAAATAAGTGTTAAAAAATAACAATAAAACTGGAGCCTCACGGAGCAATAGGGTTTGGCTGCCGGGGTCAGTGACCCCCATTTGAAAGCTGCAAAGAGGCAGAAGAAGAAGGGAAATAATTCAAAAACTATAATTAATAATGAAGACCAATTGAAAAGTCGCTAAAAACAGGCCATTCTGTAACATACTAAAACTTAACCTAAAGGTGAACTGCCCCTTTAAGGGGTTATTTCAGGGCTGTAGGGTGGAACAGGGAGCCATGGCCCCCAGTAAGGCTTTTGGGGGGCAACTCACCCCCTTTCCAAAGCATTAAAGGGCAAGTAACGGAAAGGGCGGGGTGTCACTCGACTCTACCATGGGAAGTTGGAGGGGTCGGATATGTTGCGGTGGGACCCCTATGAATCAGAAGATCCCCCTCTTCATATCTCCCAGTTGCCCGAGCCAGAAATCACTCAATTGCCCTCTTGGCCATGTTGCCACCACCCCCCAGAATGTCCCCCCCAGTGGCACCCCACTTTGGCCGTGCCCCTGATACCCTGGGTCAGACTGAACCCATAAACTTACCAATAGGAGCCTCACCCACTGGGCTGCCCAACATTAGGGCGGGGGGGTGGGGCTGCCCAACATTAGGGCGGGGGGGTGGGGCTGCCCAACATTGGGCGGGGGGGTGGGGTTGCCCAACATTGGGCGGGGGGGTGGGGCTGCCCAACATTGGGCGGGGGGTGGGGCTGCCCAACATTGGGCTGGGAGGTGGGGCTGCCCAACATTGGGCGGGGAGGTGGGGCTGCCCAACATTGGGCGGGGGGGTGGGGCTGCCCAACATTGGGCGGGGAGGTGGGGCTGCCCAACATTGGGCGGGGAGGTGGGGCTGCCCAACATTGGGCGGGGGGGTGGGGCTGCCCAACATTGGGCGGGGGGGTGGGGCTGCCCAACATTGGGCGGGGGGATTGGGGCTGCCCCATAGGGAACAGGGTGGGTTTGTGTGCCGCAGGGGATCAGGATCTAAAGGGATCTATTCAGCATAAACCCAATTTCCTGAAAATTCTAGATTGGATTTAAGTTCATTAGTTTCACTGATCACTGTGGGGCCGATGTGGGGAGGGATCTCTGCTTGGGGGGGGCTCAGGGCTGGGGGGTAATTAATTGGCTTCCAGATAGGGGCTAATCCCACACAGCGCAGTGAGGGCACATTGTTATCTGCACAACCCCCCCCCCCATCTTTATCTGCCCCCCTACCCCCCTCCCTCTGTTTATGTGACTGTGTATTATGGTGTCATTGCCACTTCCTCCCAGATAAAGGCTTATTTATTACCCCCTAATGGGGAAAACTTGTTTATTTACCCCCCAGTCACTAGGTTACGGGTGACATTGGCCATTGGGGGGGAATAGGGGCAATATTGTCACCTGGTTATTGGTATAATTGCCCCCCTGAGAGCTCAGTCTGGAGCAGAAGATGTTTCATACAGTGGGACCCCTGGGGTATCAGTGGCCCCTGAACCCATATACTGGTATTACTGGGGCAATTGTAATTTGTACTGGAGAGAGTAGGACAATACAGAGGCATTAGGGCAATACAGAGGCATTAGGGCAATACAGAGGCATTAGGGCAATACAGAGGCATTAGGGCAATACGGAGGAATTAGGGCAATACAGAGGCATTAGGGCAATACAGAGGCATTAGGGCAATACGGAGGAATTAGGGCAATACAGAGGCAGTAGGGCAATACAGAGGCATTAGGGCAATACGGAGGCATTAGGGCAATAAAGAGGCATTAGGGCAATACGGAGGCATTAGGGCAATACAGAGGCAGTAGGGCAATACAGAGGCATTAGGGCAATACGGAGGCATTAGGGCAATACAGAGGCATTAGGGCAATACGGAGGCATTAGGGCAATACGGAGGCATTAGGGCAATAAAGAGGCATTAGGGCAATACAGAGGCATTAGGGCAATACGGAGGCATTAGGGCAATAAAGAGGCATTAGGGCAATACAGAGGCATTAGGGCAATACGGAGGCATTAGGGCAATACAGAGGCATTAGGGCAATACGGAGGCATTACGGCAATACGGAGGCATTAGGGCAATACGGAGGCATTAGGGCAATACAGAGGCATTAGGGCAATACAGAGGCATTAGGGCAATACAGAGGCATTAGGGCAATACGGAGGAATTAGGGCAATACGGAGGCATTAGGGCAATACAGAGGCAGTAGGGCAATACGGAGGCATTACGGCAATACGGAGGCATTAGGGCAATACGGAGGCATTAGGGCAATACGGAGGCATTAGGGCAATACGGAGGCATTAGGGCAATACAGAGGCATTAGGGCAATACAGAGGCATTAGGGCAATACGGAGGAATTAGGGCAATACGGAGGCATTAGGGCAATACAGAGGCAGTAGGGCAATACAGAGGCATTACGGCAATACGGAGGCATTAGGGCAATACAGAGGCATTAGGGCAATACGGAGGCATTAGGGCAATACAGGGCCAGTAGCGCAGCTCAGGGCTGTGATGGGCAGTCCTGCCCTGCTTTATGGCTGAGATTCTAGCTATCTGTATAACAGAGCATTTTGTCACAGTGGCACAGATCCTATCTGATCCCCCCATTGTAAGCAGCAGTCCTGCCCTGCTTTATGGCTGAGATTCTAGCTATCTGTATAACAGAGCATTCTGTCACAGTGGCACAGATCCTATCTGATCCCCCCATTGTAAGCAGCAGTCCTGCCCTGCTTTATGGCTGAGATTCTAGCTATCTGTATAACAGAGCATTCTGTCACAGTGGCACAGATCCTATCTGATCCCTCCCATTGTAAGCAGCAGTCCTGCCCTGCTTTATGGCTGAGATTCTAGCTATCTGTATAACAGAGCATTCTGTCACAGTGGCACAGATCCTATCTGATCCCCCCCCATTGTAAGCAGCAGTCCTGCCCTGCTTTATGGCTGACATTCTAGCTATCTGTATAACAGAGCACGGGGGAGGAATAATATTTAGGAGAAGGGGAAAGTAAATGGAATAAATACCCCTGTGGGGCAGTAGATGGGACTTTGGGTTCTGGGGCAGCTCGGCCGGAGTGAGTGACATTAGTCAAAACAATAGGAAATGTGTATCTTCCCTCAATCATTCCCCCCGTGTCGCACAAATCCCAAATAATTTGTTCTTTTTACAAAGCGCTGATGGATTTGCTTCCATTAGTGCCAGACTTCAAAACATTCCAGGAACTCCCAGATAAAATAGCACTAAAATGTTATTGCAAACGGCAAATTAATCATATCCGTCGGCGGGGAAGTACTTGCGCCCATTATGTATCCTGGCGTTGTGTGTATAATAAAGGGATAAATAATGTAATCCCCAAACGGCTCGGCTCTGTGCTGCGGGGATATTGTGGGTCCCGGGTGCGTGTGATTGTTTATCTCTGAATTCCCTGCTTCTACGGAATGTTCTGCCTCCTCTAATGCACTTACTGTATAGCCTGCCGACCCCCCCCCATAGGGATCTGACCCCCCCCAATATCCTCTGTCATAGGGATCTGCCCCCCCCCAATATCCTCTGTCATAGGGATCTGCCCCCCCAATATCCTCTGTCATAGGGATCTGCCCCCCCCAATATCCTCTGTCATAGGGATCTGCCCCCCCAATATCCTCTGTCATAGGGATCTGCCCCCCAATATCCTCTGTCATAGGGATCTGCCCCCCCCAATATCCTCTGTCATAGGGATCTGCCCCCCCCAATATCCTCTGTCATAGGGATCTGCCCCCTCCAATATCCTCTGTCATAGGGATCTGCCCCCCCCCAATATCCTCTGTCATAGGGATCTGCCCCCTCCAATATCCTCTGTCATAGGGATCTGCCCCCCCAATATCCTCTGTCATAGGGATCTGCCCCCTCCAATATCCTCTGTCATAGGGATCTGCCCCCCCAATATCCTCTGTCATACGGATCTGCCCCCCCCAATATCCTCTGTCATAGGGATCTGCCCCCCCCAATATCCTCTGTCATAGGGATCTGCCCCCCCCAATATCCTCTGTCATACGGATCTGCCCCCCCCAATATCCTCTGTCATAGGGATCTGCCCCCTCCAATATCCTCTGTCACAGGGATCTGCCCCCCCCCCAATATCCTCTGTCATAGGGATCTTCCCCCCCAATATCCTCTGTCATAGGAATCTGCCCCCCCCAATATCCTCTGTCATAGGGATCTGCCCCCCCCCCAATATCCTCTGTCATAGGGATCTGCCCCCCCAATATCCTCTGTCATAGGGATCTGCCCCCCCCCAATATCCTCTGCCATAGGGATCTGCCCTCCAATTTCCTTTGTCATACGGATCTGCCCCCCCCAATATCCTCTGTCACAGGGATCTGCCCCCCCCCAATTTCCTTTGTCATACGGATCTGCCCCCCCCCCCCCGAATATCCTCTGTCATAGGGATCTCAGTCACTGAGGGGTTCTGTGCCCCCCATATAAAGGCACAAGGCTGCAGGCTGAGTTATACAGGGAACTCTGAGTATCACTCATGTATTATAAGGGATAATGTACCCCCTACTGTAAATGATAAGGATATTAGCAGTCACTGAGGGGTTCTGTGCCCCCCATATAAAGGCACAAGGCTGCAGGCTGAGTTATACAGGGAACTCTGAGTATCACTCATGTATTATAAGGGATAATGTACCCCCTACTGTAAATGATAAGGATATTAGCAGTCACTGAGGGGTTCTGTGCCCCCCATATAAAGGCACAAGGCTGCAGGCTGAGTTATACAGGGAACTCTGAGTATCACTCATGTAGTATAAGGGATAATGTACCCCCTACTGTAAATGATAAGGATATTAGCAGTCACTGAGGGGTTCTGTGCCCCCCATATAAAGGCACAAGGCTGCAGGCTGAGTTATACAGGGAACTCTGAGTATCACTCATGTATTATAAGGGATAATGTACCCCCTACTGTAAATGATAAGGATATTAGCAGTCACTGAGGGGTTCTGTGCCCCCCATATAAAGGCACAAGGCTGCAGGCTGAGTTATACAGGAACTCTGAGTATCACTCATGTATTATAAGGGATAATGTACCCCCTACTGTAAATGATAAGGATATTAGCAGTCACTGAGGGGTTCTGTGCCCCCCATATAAAGGCACAAGGCTGCAGGCTGAGTTATACAGGGAACTCTGAGTATCACTCATGTATTATAAGGGATAATGTACCCCCTACTGTAAATGATAAGGATATTAGCAGTCACTGAGGGGTTCTGTGCCCCCCATATAAAGGCACAAGGCTGCAGGCTGAGTTATACAGGGAACTCTGAGTATTCCAATATCCTTATCATATGCAGTGGGGGGTACATAATCACGTGCTTGATACCCAGCATGCCCCTGGCCTGATTACACAGTGTGTGGGACCCCGAGAGCTGCTGGTTGGGGGGTGGAACATATGATAACAATTGGGGGGGTGACGGAAGGCAGATGTGGGTGGGGGCCCCTCGCACACTCGCTGATTCAGTGAATACACAGACAGGGGCAGCGGCTCTGCTATTTATCAACTGCTAATTAACTGTTAATTTGCTGGTCTTTAACTCAAAGTGCCCTGTCATCTATCACTGTGTCAGAACTGTGAAATCCTACGGAGAAATAGAACCCTCTGTGGGGATTTCCTTGGGTTTTAGCAGGTTTATAGTAAATATATGTGAGTGTAAATCTGAGTGAGTGTAAATCTGAGTGAGTGTGTGTGTGAGTGTAAATCTGAGTGAATGTGTGTGTGTAGGTGAGTATGTGAGCGTAGGTGAGTGAGTGTAGGTGAGTGAGTGTAGGTGAGTGTGTGTAGGTGAGTGTGTGTAGGTAAGTGTGTAGGTGAGTGTGTGTAGGTGAGTGTGTGTAGGTGAGTGTGTGTAGGTGAGTGTGTAGGTGAGTGTGTGTAGGTGAGTGAGTGTAGGTGAGTGTGTGTAGGTGAGTGAGTGTAGGTGAGTGTGTGTAGGTGAGTGTGTGTAGGTGAGTGAGTGTAGGTGAGTGTGTGTAGGTGAGTGTGTAGGTGAGTGTGTGTAGGTGAGTGTAGGTGAGTGAGTGTAGGTGAGTGTGTAGGTGAGTGAGTGTAGGTGAGTGTGTAGGTGAGTGTGTAGGTGAGTGTGTGTAGGTGAGTGTGAGTGAGTGTAGGTGAGTGTGAGTGAGTGTGTAGGTGAGTGTGTGTGTGTGTGTGTGTAGGTGAGTGTGAGTGAGTGTGTAGGTGAGTGTGAGTGAGTGTGTGTAGGTGAGTGTGTGTAGGTGAGTGTGAGTGAGTGTGTAGGTGAGTGTGTGTAGGTGAGTGTGAGTGTGTAGGTGAGTGTGAGTGCGTGTGTAGGTGAGTGTGTAGGTGAGTGTGAGTGAGTGTAGGTGAGTGTGAGTTTGTAGGTGAGTGTGAGTGCGTGTGTAGGTGAGTATGAGTGAGTGTAGGTGAGTGTGTGTAGGTGAGTGTGTGTAGGTGAGTGTGTAGGTGAGTGTGAGTGTGTAGGTGAGTGTGTAGGTGAGTGTGAGTGTGTGTAGGTGAGTGTGAGTGTGTAGGTGAGTGTGTAGGTGAGTGTGTAGGTGAGTGTGTAGGTGAGTGTGAGTGTGTGTAGGTGAGTGTGTAGGTGAGTGTGAGTGTGTAGGTGAGTGTGTAGGTGAGTGTGTAGGTGAGTGTGAGTGTGTGTAGGTGAGTGTGAGTGTGTAGGTGAGTGTGTAGGTGAGTGTGTAGGTGAGTGTGAGTGTGTGAGTGTGTAGGTGAGTGTGAGTGTGTAGGTGAGTGTGTAGGTGAGTGAGTGTGTAGGTGAGTGTGTAGGTGAGTGTGTAGGTGAGTGTGAGTGTGTGTAGGTGAGTGTGTAGGTGAGTGTGAGTGTGTAGGTGAGTGTGTAGGTGAGTGTGTAGGTGAGTGTGAGTGTGTGTAGGTGAGTGTGTAGGTGAGTGTGAGTGTGTAGGTGAGTGTGTAGGTGAGTGTGTAGGTGAGTGTGAGTGTGTAGGTGAGTGTGTAGGTGAGTGTGTAGGTGAGTGTGCAGGTGAGTGTGTAGGTGAGTGTGAGTGTGTAGGTGAGTGTGAGTGAGAGAGGGAATGGCAGATATAGGGAGACAGATAGTTACAATGGAAGAAGGAGTCGCTGCGCTGATTCTGCACCTCCCAACCTGTAGCAGATTGGGGGGGGGGGGGGGGGGGGGTAATTGCGGCCGTTCTGCCCCAGGTAATTGTCTGAAAGTTATAGGAAAGCTCAATAGTTTCAAGATGTAACTGCCCCCCCCCCCCCATCCTGCCCCCCCCCCCCATCCCCTCATTGCGGCGTCTGAACCTCCAATATGAAAGGAAAACTTTACTTCCAGTTTCTATGGGAACCGGGACCTGATTATTAATTGTGATTTAACTTTCCATTTGATCAGGTTTATTATTCTCCCTGTGTGTGTGCTATACATAGGGATTCCCTGTACTAAGCACAATTCAGCAGGAACAGCCCCCTAAGTTTGCCCATAGCCTGTACAGAGAGATACCATAAAACTATGGCACATAGGGATTCCCCTGTACTAAGCACAATTCAGCAGGAACAGCCCCCTAAGTTTGCCCATAGCCTGTACAGAGAGATACCATAAAACTATGGCACATAGGGATTCCCCTGTACTAAGCACAATTCAGCAGGAACAGCCCCCTAAGTTTGCTCATAGCCTGTACAGAGAGATACCATAAAACTATGACATAGGGATTCCCCTGTACTAAGCACAATTCAGCAGGAACAGCCCCCTATGTTTGCCCATAGCCTGTACAGAGAGATAGATTATACAGAACCAGTGCAGGGATTGGCTACAATGTATCATTAATATGTTTATTACAGTTTTTACGCCGTTAGTAGTTCTGGTTCTTCATCATAATTCGCCGCCTATAATTAGCATTTAATCCAAAACACAAATATAGATCTGTAAATAAATCCCATGGGAATAACCCCTGCACTAATGAACTCAAATATAACATTGCCACAAAGGGTTAAGGGGCGGGGGGCAGCACTTTGTATGTTTCCCAAACAGAACCAGCGACCCATTCAGCCGGTCCCGGTGCCACTCCCACGCCATTAGCCTGGAATGTACTCTTTCTGTGGCCCCTCCCACTGCTCCCAGGGGCCCCGCCCACAATACAATGATCTATTAGCACTTTAGTCTGTGTTTCTATAAACCTCACTCATCCCTAAGTGACTTTCCTTCCCCTCATAATGTGCTCCCAGCATGCTCTCTGGCAGCTGTCAGTGGGGAGGGGTCAGGGATCACTGGGGGGGGGGGGGGGTTGCACTTGGCTATAAAGCACCTGCCCCAAGAAGGATCCATTTAGGGTGAGTTATGGCTTTTTGGATGCAACGGAGACACAATGTTCATTTATTGGCTGATAAGAACCAGGTGATAAAGTGGCGCTGGTTTCCTGTCATGTGATCCTTCCCTTGTATCCAGCGCTGCCCCTCCCCCTTCTACTGGCATATCCAATCGGCCACTAACGCTCAGGGCTCAATGGGCAGATATGGGGGTACAGGTATGGGATCCCTTATCCGGAAACCCGTTATCCAGAAAGCTCCGAATTACAGAAAGGCCATCTCCCATAGACTCCATTATAATCAAATAATTCAGAATTTTAAACTGATTTCTTTTTCCTCTGTAATAATAAAACAGTACCTGTACTTGATCCCAACTAAGATATAATTACCCCTTATTGGGGGCAGAACAGCCCTATTGGGTTTATTTCATGGTTAAATGATTCCCTTTTCTCTGTAATAATAAAACAGTACCTGTACTTGATCCCAACTAAGATATAATTACCCCTTATTGGGGCAGAACAGCCCTATTGGGTTTATTTCATGGTTAAATGATTCCCTTTTCTCTGTAATAATAAAACAGTACCTGTACTTGATCCCAACTAAGATATAATTACCCCTTATTGGGGGCAGAACAGCCCTATTGGGTTTATTTAATGGTTAAATGATTCCCTTTTCTCTGTAATAATAAAACAGTACCTGTACTTGATCCCAACTAAGATATAATTACCCCTTATTGGGGCAGAACAGCCCTATTGGGTTTATTAATGGTTAAATGATTCCCTTTTCTCTGTAATAATAAAACAGTACCTGTACTTGATCCCAACTAAGATATAATTACCCCTTATTGGGGCAGAACAGCCCTATTGGGTTTATTAATGGTTAAATGATTCCCTTTTCTCTGTAATAATAAAACAGTACCTGTACTTGATCCCAACTAAGATATAATTACCCCTTATTGGGGCAGAACAGCCCTATTGGGTTTATTTCATGGTTAAATGATTCCCTTTTCTCTGTAATAATAAAACAGTATCTGTACTTGATCCCAACTAAGATATAATTACCCCTTATTGGGGCAGAACAGCCCTATTGGGTTTATTAATGGTTAAATGATTCCTTTTTCTCTGTAATAATAAAACAGTACCTGTACTTGATCCCAACTAAGATATAATTACCCCTTATTGGGGGCAGAACAGCCCTATTGGGTTTATTTAATGGTTAAATGATTCCCTTTTCTCTGTAATAATAAAACAGTACCTGTACTTGATCCCAACTAAGATATAATTACCCCTTATTGGGGCAGAACAGCCCTATTGGGTTTATTTCATGGTTAAATGATTCCCTTTTCTCTGTAATAATAAAACAGTACCTGTACTTGATCCCAACTAAGATATAATTACCCCTTATTGGGGCAGAACAGCCCTATTGGGTTTATTTAATGGTTAAATGATTCCCTTTTCTCTGTAATAATAAAACAGTACCTGTACTTGATCCCAACTAAGATATAATTATCCCTTATTGGGGCAGAACAGCCCTATTGGGTTTATTTAATGGTTAAATGATTCCCTTTTCTCTGTAATAATAAAACAGTACCTGTACTTGATCCCAACTAAGATATAATTATCCCTTATTGGGGCAGAACAGCCCTATTGGGTTTATTTAATGGTTAAATGATTCCCTTTTCTCTGTAATAATAAAACAGTACCTGTACTTGATCCCAACTAAGATATAATTATCCCTTATTGGGGCAGAACAGCCCTATTGGGTTTATTTAATGGTTAAATGATTCCCTTTTCTCTGTAATAATAAAACAGTACCTGTACTTGATCCCAACTAAGATATAATTACCCCTTATTGGGGCAGAACAGCCCTATTGGCTTTAATTAATGCTTTTTTGATTTTTTAGTAGACTTAAGGTACAGAGATCTAAATTACGGAAGGATCCCTTATGCCGATTCAGCCCTGACGGCAGATTTTGCTCAGGCTCCATCTATGGCGCCCAATCAAAATCTTTTAACCCACCCGATCGACTCGCTGGCTTTAAAGTCCGAGGAACAGTGGGTACTGAGTGCTCACACTCATACTCATACTCATACTCATCCTCGCACTCATCCTCACACTCATCCTCGCAATCATCCTCAAACTCATACTCACACTCATACTCATACTCATCCTCGCACTCATCCTCACACTCATCCTCGCAATCATCCTCAAACTCATACTCACACTCATACTCATACTCATCCTCGCACTCATCCTCACACTCATCCTCGCAATCATCCTCAAACTCATACTCACACTCATACTCATACTCATCCTCGCACTCATCCTCACACTCATCCTCAAACTCATCCTCACACTCATCCTCAAACTCATACTCGCACTCATACTCGCACTCATCCTCGCACTCATCCTCGCACTCATACTCCCACTCATACTCACACTCACCCTCACACTCATCTTCACACTCATCCTCAAACTCATACTCACACTCATCCTCACACTCATCCTCACACTCATCCTCAAACTCATCCTCACACTCATCCTCACACTCATCCTCACACTCATACTCACACTCATACTCACACTCATACTCACACTCATCCTCACACTCATCCTCGCACTCATCCTCGCACTCATACTCACACTCATACTCACACTCATCCTCATACTCACACTCATACTCACACTCATACTCACACATCCTCGCACTCATCCTCACACTCATCCTTGCACTCATCCTCGCACTCATACTCACACTTATCCTCATACTCATACTCACACTCATACTCACACATACTCGGGGGTGAGCCCGGGACCCCCATGATGTGCCGGAGGCTTTGCCTGTAACTGTATCAGTGGATTCAGGGAGTGATCGCTGCCCAACTGTAACTCCCTGCTGCCCCTTTGTTATATCAATCAGCTAAAATTGCTCCTATTTCACCTACTGAGTCAGAACTCAGACTAAATGAGCCCCGGGGGCGGGGAACGTCGGTGCATTTACTGCGGATTAGGATGATGTCACAATAATTACGCCGCAATTGATCTCAATAGGGCGCAACTCCTGCGCGGCTGCCTCACTCGCATCCTACCCAATGGGAATTGCAGTCGTCACTCGGGGGCAGTGGGAGGCAGAAATGCTGAGGGAACTGATATACCTCAAAGTGGTACCAACCCCCCCGAGACCCTCATTGGGTGGCCCCGGCCCCCCTCTTTCTCCTCTATTAGGCAGCTGGAAAATGTTATCCGAAATTAAATAGCAGCACTTAAGCCATAAAATTAGGGGGGGTTTAAAATGCTCCGTCAGCGTCCGTGTGTTACTCAGTGCTGCACTCATTAGGCCACTTGGGGGGGGGATCCACTTCTGTAATAGGCAAATACAAAGTAACGCACTGAGAATTGTTTCCATAATAAGTAATGATTTAATTCCTCCCATCTGTATATTCTGCTCCCTCTCCTTATACCCAACGAGATCAAACCTATCAAATCAGTTCCCTACCGAGAGAGGGGGAATGGGTGATACATTGGGGGTGGGGAGGAAAGGGGATCTCACCATCAGCATAGGAAGGGGTTCCTTACTGTAAGGGCAGTCAGGTTATGGGGTTCCCTACCAAGAGAGGGGGAATGAGTGATACATTGGGGGGTGGGGAGGAAAGGGGATCTCACCATCAGCATAGGAAGGGGTTCCTTACTGTAAGGGCAGTCAGGTTATGGGGTTCCCTACCCAGAGAGGGGGAATGAGTGATACATTGGGGGTTGGGGAGGAAAGGGGATCTCACCATCAGCACAGGAAGGGGTTCCTTACTGTAAGGGCAGTCAGGTTATGGGGTTCCCTACCAAGAGAAAGGGAATGAGTGATACATTGGGGGTGGGGAGGAAAGGGGATCTCACCATCAGCATAGGAAGGGGTTCCTTACTGTAAGGGCAGTCAGGTTATGGGGTTCCTACCAAGAGAGGGGGAATGAGTGATACATTGGGGGTGGGGAGGAAGGGGATCTCACCATCAGCATAGGAAGGGGTTCCTTACTGTAAGGGCAGTCAGGTTATGGGGTTCCCTACCCAGAGAGGGGGAATGAGTGATACATTGGGGGTGGGGAGGAAAGGGGATCTCACCATCAGCATAGGAAGGGGTTCCTTACTGTAAGGGCAGTCAGGTTATGGGGTTCCCTACCAAGAGAGGGGGAATGAGTGATACATTGGGGGTGGGGGGGAAAGGGGATCTCACCATCAGCATAGGAAGGGGTACCTTACTGTAAGGGCAGTCAGGTTATGGGGTTCCCTACCCAGAGAGGGGGAATGAGTGATACATTGGGGGTGGGGAAGAAAGGGGATCTCACCATCAGCATAGGAAGGGGTTCCTTACTGTAAGGGCAGTCAGGTTATGGGATTCCCTACCAAGAGAGGGGGAATGAGTGATACATTGGGGGTGGGGAGGAAAGGGGATCTCACCATCAGCATAGGAAGGGGTTCCTTACTGTAAGGGCAGTCAGGTTATGGATTCCCTACCCAGAGAGGGGGAATGAGTGATACATTGGGGGTGGGGAGGAAAGGGGATCTCACCATCAGCATAGGAAGGGGTTCCTTACTATAAGGGCAGTCAGGTTATGGGGTTCCCTACCAGAGAGGGGGAATGAGTGATACATTGGGGGTCTGGAGGAAAGGGGATCTCACCATCAGCATAGGAAGGGGTTCCTTACTATAA
Source organism: Xenopus tropicalis (assembly GCF_000004195.4). Classification (NCBI taxonomy): domain Eukaryota; kingdom Metazoa; phylum Chordata; class Amphibia; order Anura; family Pipidae; genus Xenopus; species Xenopus tropicalis. The sequence continues at coordinate 151,943,464 of NC_030680.2, forward strand.
GGGCAGTCAGGTTATGGGGTTCCCTACCAAGAGAGGGGGAATGAGTGATACATTGGGGGTGGGGAGGAAAGGGGATCTCACCATCAGCATAGGATTGGTTCCTTACTGTAAGGGCAGTCAGGTTATGGGGTTCCCTACCCAGAGAGGGGGAATGAGTGATACATTGGGGGTGAGGAGGAAAGGGGATCTCACCATCAGCATAGGAAGGGGTTCCTTACTGTAAGGGCAGTCAGGTTATGGGGTTCCCTACCCAGAGAGGGGGAATGAGTGATTCATTGGGGGTGGGGAGGAAAGGGGATCTCACCATCAGCATAGGAAGGGGTTCCTTACTGTAAGGGCAGTCAGGTTATGGGGTTCCCTACCCAGAGAGGGGGAATGAGTGATACATTGGGGGTGGGGAGGAAAGGGGATCTCACCATCAGCATAGGAAGGGGTTCCTTACTGTAAGGGCAGTCAGGTTATGGGGTTCCCTACCCAGAGAGGGGGAATGAGTGATACATTGGGGGTGGGGAGGAAAGGGGATCTCACCATCAGCATAGGGAGGGGTTCCTTACTGTAAGGGCAGTCAGGTTATGGGGTTCCCTACCCAGAGAGGGGGAATGAGTGATACATTGCGGGTGGGGAGGAAAGGGGATCTCACCATCAGCATAGGAAGGGGTTCCTTACTATAAGGGCAGTCAGGTTATGGGGTTCCCTACCCAGAGAGGGGGAATGAGGGATTAAGTTTTTATTTCTCCCTTTAGTGAATAAGCCCAGTAAATGGCGGGTATTTACCCCCGGCAGTTACACTATTTTGCCGCTGTTTATGGGAAAACAAAATGGCAGTTGCATCGGGGGCAGAACAGTTGAACGTTATGTTGGGAATACAGATTCATGGAACAGCCCTGCCCCTTTCCCACAATGCCCGGCGCTAATGCCCCTCACTGACAGTGACGCTCCCGGGGCCCATAACTCATTTGGCTGACGGGCGCCATGATGTCAGCGAGTGGCCAACCCCGGGCAGTTGGTGACAGTCGGCAGTTGGCAGGGAGGCTGGGGGGCCCCTCCCGCTCGGTATCTGCTTCTAATCCAGTCGCTGATTGTATAACTGTCCCGCGCCTCGACTTTTCCATACGCTCAGCCCGACCCGCCGGCCTCGTAACTGGGCAGCAGGGATTGGGCAGCGTAACCACAACGACCGACAGGAACACATGGACCAATCGGAGCGGCGGGGATTTCATCTCATGTATAAAATGTAATTCATGAAATAAACCCCCGGTGCCCAGTTTCCATGATCTACGTCTGTAGCCTCCGCGGCATCTGGACTCTGTCATGGAGCCCCCGTAGCCCCCCGTAACTCCCTGTCCGACTGTACAGCTTATTGTGTGCCCAGAACATTCCTTCTCTGTATATTTGTATTTATACATATGGGTAGGGGGTGCCATAGTGTTTCCCTTAGACAGTACAGTATGGGGGTACAGCTTATTGTGTGCCCAGAACATTCCCTCTCTGTATATTTGTATTTATACATATGGGTAGGAGGTGCCATAGTGTTTCCCTTAGACAGTACAGTATGGGGGTACAGCTTATTGTGTGCCCAGAACATTCCTTCTCTGTATATTTGTATTTATACATATGGGTAGGGGGTGCCATAGTGTTTCCCTTAGACAGTACAGTATGGGGGTACAGCTTATTGTGTGCCCAGAACATTCCTTCTCTGTATATTTGTATTTATACATATGGGTAGGGGGTGCCATAGTGTTTCCCTTAGACAGTACAGTATGGGGGTACAGCTTATTGTGTGCCCAGAACATTCCTTCTCTGTATATTTGTATTTATACATATGGGTAGGGGGTGCCATAGTGTTTCCCTTAGACAGTACAGTATGGGGGTACAGCTTATTGTGTGCCCAGAACATTCCTTCTCTGTATATTTGTATTTATACATATGGGTAGGGGGTGCCATAGTGTTTCCCTTAGACAGTACAGTATGGGGGTACAGCTTATTGTGTGCCCAGAACATTCCTTCTCTGTATATTTGTATTTATACATATGGGTAGGAGGTGCCATAGTGTTTCCCTTAGACAGTACAGTATGGGGGTACAGCTTATTGTGTGCCCAGAACATTCCCTCTCTGTATATTTGTATTTATACATATGGGTAGGGGGTGCCATAGTGTTTCCCTTAGACAGTACAGTATGGGGGTACAGCTTATTGTGTGCCCAGAACATTCCTTCTCTGTATATTTGTATTTATACATATGGGAGGGAGGTGCCATAGTGTTTCCCTTAGACAGTACAGTATGGGGGTACAGCTTATTGTGTGCCCAGAACATTCCCTCTCTGTATATTTGTATTTATACATATGGGTAGGAGGTGCCATAGTGTTTCCCTTAGACAGTACAGTATGGGGGTACAGCTTATTGTGTGCCCAGAACATTCCTTCTCTGTATATTTGTATTTATACATATGGGTAGGGGGTGCCATAGTGTTTCCCTTAGACAGTACAGTATGGGGGTACAGCTTATTGTGTGCCCAGAACATTCCCTCTCTGTATATTTGTATTTATACATATGGGTAGGGGGTGCCATAGTGTTTCCCTTAGACAGTACAGTATGGGGGTACAGCTTATTGTGTGCCTAGAACATTCCCTCTCTGTATATTTGTATTTATACATATGGGTAGGAGCTGCCATAGAGTGTGAGTCAGTTATTAGGGGACAGGTTACGGCAGAAGGAAAGTGTGAGCTCACAAGCGCGAGGCCGTTGGACCGGTATCTGATTAAAATACCATCACTCGTTTCTTTCTGCATTTGGACCTGGTTCTGCGAGGGATTCGGGCCAAGCTGAACTCACACAAAATGCACTTTTTTAGAAATATCGTAGCTCCTCCCAGCTGACTCCCTCCCAGGAACACACAGTGCAGCTATGTGGCAGCTCCTCAGGGTCCAACTGGGGGTGCAGAGTTACTGGGGCTCCTGCCTCCAGGGGACCCCACCATGACCCCACCCCAGGGGCCCCTGCCATTGGCCCAACTCCCCCGAGCGTGTGCTTAATTCTTACCTTAGGCACATCGGGGGAGGCGGAGTCCCGGCAGAGATCGGTTCTGGGCTAGTGGCCCACTGGGTTTTTCCCACTGCCCCACCAGCCCAGTCCAACCCTGAAGCCATTGGGCCGAGCAACGTATTAATGAGCTGATACCGTCACTGATCCAATCAGCGCCTATCAGCCAGATATCGCTCAGGGAGGCCTGTCGGGGGGCCCCTAGGTCTCACCTAGGGAACCCCATGCTGCCCCCCTTCAGTAGAGCTTAGAACTGCAATGCTGAGGCCACTGTGCCATATATTGCTGGGGTCACTGTGCCATATATTGCTGGGGTCACTGTGCCATATATTGCTGGGGTCGCTGTGCCATATATTGCTGGGGTCGCTGTGCCATATATTGCTGGGGTCGCTGTGCCATATATTGCTGGGGTCGCTGTGCCATATATTGCTGGGGTCACTGTGCCATATATTGCTGGGTCACTGTGCCACAAATTGCTGGGGTCACTGTGCCATATATTGCTGGGGTCACTGTGCCATATATTGCTGGGGTCACTGTGCCACAAATTGCTGGGGTCACTGTGCCATATATTGCTGGGGTCACTGTGCCATATATTGCTGGGGTCGCTGTGCCATATATTGCTGGGGTCGCTGTGCCCTATATTGCTGGGGCCGCTGTGCCCTATATTGCTGGGGCCGCTGTGCCCTATATTGCTGGGGCCGCTGTGCCCTATATTGCTGGGGTCGCTGTGCCATATATTGCTGGGGCCGCTGTGCCATATATTGCTGGGGCCGCTGTGCCATATATTGCTGGGGTCGCTGTGCCATATATTGCTGGGGCCGCTGTGCCATATATTGCTGGGGCCGCTGTGCCATATATTGCTGGGGTCGCTGTGCCATATATTGCTGGGGCCGCTGTGCCATATATTGCTGGGGTCGCTGTGCCATATATTGCTGGGGCCGCTGTGCCATATATTGCTGGGGTCGCTGTGCCATATATTGCTGGGGTCGCTGTGGCCATATATTGCTGGGGCCGCTGTGCCATATTGCTGGGGTCGCTGTGCCATATATTGCTGGGGTCGCTGTGCCATATATTGCTGGGGTCGCTGTGCCATATATTGCTGGGCGTCGCTGTGCCATATATTGCTGGGGCGCGTCCAGACTGTGCCCATATATTGCTGGGGTCGCTGTGCCATATATTGCTGGGGTCGCTGTGCATATATTGCTGGGGTCGCTGTGCCATATATTGCTGGGGTCGCTGTGCCATATATTGCTGGGTCGCTGTGCCATATATTGCTGGGGTCGCTGTGCCACAAATTGCTGGGGTCGCTGTGCCATATATTGCTGGGGTCGCTGTGCCATATATTGCTGGGGTCGCTGTGCCATATATTGCTGGGGTCACTGTGCCATATATTGCTGGGGTCGCTGTGCCATATATTGCTGGGGTCGCTGTGCCATATATTGCTGGGGTCACTGTGCCATATATTGCTGGGGTCGCTGTGCCATATATTGCTGGGGTCGCTGTGCCATATATTGCTGGGGTCACTGTGCCCTATATTGCTGGGGTCACTGTGCCATATATTGGATGTAGTTTTGAAGTGGGGAGGGCAGAAATGAGTCTTCATGGCCCAACGTTGCCCCATTCTAATCCTTCTCCACAAGGTTCGTCTCTTGGACCCTTCATGGAGAAAGTCGGGTTCAGATCCCGCTACAAACCTGGCGATACGGTCCCGTATATTGCTAGGGTCCAAGTTACCTTAGCAACCAGGGAGCGGTTTGGATGAGAGACAGGTATATGAATAGGGGAGGGGCTGAATAGAGAGATAAGGAATAAAAAGTAACAATAACAATAAAACTGGAGCCTCACAGAGCAATAGGGTTTGGCTGCCGGGGTCAGTGACCCCCATTTGAAAGCTGCAAAGAAACAGAAGATGAAGGGAAATAATTCAAGAGATATAACAAATAAATAATGAAGACCAATTGGAAAGTTGCTAGGAATTGGCCATTCTATAACATACTAAGAGTTAACTAAAGGTAAACCCCCCCCCCTTTAAGGTTGGTTTGGGCAGCGCCAGCCTCTCGGGCCCCAGCAGAACCGGCGGCGCGGGGGGAGGGGCTCGGTTTCCTTTAATCAGGGCCGGAGTGACGGCGGCTCCACTCAAAGTGCTTTTCCCTTTCTCACACGCTCGGAATTCCTGCCAAATGGGTCACCTGGGGGGGGGGACTGACATAAAGCAGCCGCCTGGCAGGATACAATTGCCCCCTCGGCCGGGGGAAGTAATTACACTCAGGGTAATTAGACAAATCACTAAATACATTAAAAGAAACAATGATCTCAAAAAGGGATCAGGGGCATTATTCATATCTGCGCCCCCCATGGCTCCCCCCGTACCCCCCGTATGGCCCCCCCCGTATGGCTCCCCCCGTATAGCTCCCCCATATCCCCCCCCCGTATGGATCCCCCCATATGGCTCCCCCATATGGCTCTCCCCCCGTATGGCTCTCCCCCCATATGGCTCCCCCCGTATGGCTCTCCCCCCATATGGCTCTCCCCCCATATGGCTCCCCCGTACGGCTCCCCCCATATGGCTCCCCCGTACGGCTCCCCCCCATATGGCTCCCCCCGTATGGCTCCCCCCCATATGGCTCTCCCCCCGTATGGCTCTCCCCCCGTATGGCTCCCCCCCATATGGCTCTCCCCCCGTATGGCTCTCCCCCCGTATGGCTCCCCCGTATATGGCTCTCCCCCATATGGCTCTCCCCCCATATGGCTCTCCCCCATATGGCTCCCCCCCATATGGCTCTCCCCCCCCCCCCCGGGGCTCTTCCCCGGAGAACCTACCGGATCAGAGCTGCCGGGGAACCTACCGGTAGGAAAGGGTTAATTCTGTCGCCCCATGCTGTGGCACCGGGGGCACCTCTGGGTGCAAGGGGGACTCCCTGTCAGTGTTTCCTCCTGGGTTTGCAGTGAGTCTCTCAGCTTATCACCCCATGTAGGGGCAACAACGACTGACCTGCCCCACCGATATCTGCCCTGAAATCGCCCAGATACAGATCCGACGGGTTCAAATATTCAGTCAGATCAGCACCGCGTCGTCTCCCGAACCAACCGTACGATATTGCCCACCCGGCCTCCCTCTCCTTTCTCTAACTCTCGCCCTCCCTCTCCCACTCTCGGCCCCATCCTCCCTCTCTAACTCTGCGGCCCCTCCTCTCCTCTCTAACTCTCGGCCCCTCCTCCCCTCTCTCTAACTCTCGGCCCTCCCTCTCCCTCTCTAACTCTCGGCCCCTCCCCTCCCCTCTCTCTAACTCTCGGCCCCCTCCCTCCCCTCTCTAACTCTCGGCCCTCCCTCCCCTCTCTCTAACTCTCGGCCCCTCCCTCCCCTCTCTAACTCTCGGCCCCTCCCTCCCCTCTCTAACTCTCGGCCCCTCCTCTCTACTCTCGGCCCCTCTCCTCTCTAACTCTCGGCCCCTCCTCTCCTCTCTCTAACTCTCGGCCCTCCCTCCCCTCTCTCTAACTCTCGGCCCCTCCCTCCCCTCTCTAACTCTCGGCCCCTCCCTCCTCCTCTCTAACTCTCGGCCCCCTCCCTCCCTTCTCTCTAACTCTCGCCCCTCCCCCTCCCCCCTCTCTCTAACTCTCGGCCCTCCCTCCCCTCTCTCTAACTCTCGGCCCCTCCCTACCCTCTCTCTAACTCTCGGCCCCTCCCTCCCCTCTCTAACTCCCGGCCCTCCCTCCCTTTCTCTAACTCTCGGCCCTCCCTCCCCTTTCTCTAACTCCCGGCCCCTCCCTCCCCTTTCTCTAACTCTCGGCCCCTCCCTCCCTTTCTCTAACTCTCGGCCCCCTCCCTTCCTACCTCCCCCTCCTTCTCTAACTCCCGGCCCCTCCCTCTCCTTCTCTAACACACTCACCCCACACTCACCCCACACTCACCCCACACTCATCCCACACTCATCCCACACTCATCCCACACTCATCCCACACTCATCCCACACTCATCCCACACTCATCCCACACTCATCCACACTCATCCCACACTCACCCTACACTCACCCCACACTCATCCCACACTCATCCCACACTCATCCCACACTCATCCCACACTCATCCCACACTCATCCCACACTCATCCCACACTCACCCTACACTCACCCTACACTCACCCTACACTCACACTAAACTCATACTACACTCATCCCACGCTCACCCCACGCTCACCCCACGCTCACCCCACACTCACCGCTCTATAATAGCTGTGTCGGTGATGAAATCCAATATGTGACCACTGGGAGTCATAAACCAACCAACTGCCGCCATCTTGGATTTGAAGATCCTCCCCCCCAACACGGGGCCGCAATTGGCCCATTGGTCCCCTGGGCAGAGACCCCACTTACAGGCAGAATAGGGCCCAAGGGAACAAAACGCCACACATGACTAAATCTCTGATCCACCCAAGCCACACAGACTCCACCCATAATCCACACAACCCCGCCCCCTGCCCTTCACACTCCTATGGCTGCTGTAACCCCTTAGTGTCTGAAACTAAAAACAGTGAATTTATGTTCTGGTACCAAATGTGACTGCACAGAAATCCCCTCTGTGTTCCCACTGTGACTCCGCACGTGCGCAAATGGCGGAACCGGTTCCAGTTGGACCGACTGCGGCCCAGAGATTCCTATTGGTTCACTCAGTTTGAATTTGAGGATTTCTTGCAGGAGAAAAAGATTTCCTGCCCCCGGGGCCCAGTGATACAGTGCGACTGTCTAACACTCTCCTGTTTCATGCGCAGTCTCGCACCTGTCAAGCACTCACACTCCCAGCGAGCGGCGGCACAGTCACTGCTTTATCCCAACGCAGACCCACCGGATAGAGGGGTTACTTACCCAGCATGCAGTGCAACTGCCCCGCCGGGGGAATCAGCACCTCCTCTGCTGATGGTGAGATCCCCTTTCCTCCCCCCCCAATGTATCACTCATTCCCCCTCTCTGGGTAGGGAACCCCATAACCTGACTGCCCTTACAGTAAGGAACCCCTTCCTATGCTGATGGTGAGATCCCCTTTCCTCCCCACCCCCAATGAATCACTCATTCCCCCTCTCTGGGTAGGGAACCCCATAACCTGACTGCCCTTACAGTAAGGAACCCCTTCCTATGCGGATGGTGAGATCCCCTTTCCTCCCCACCCCCAATGTATCACTCATTCCCCCTCTCTGGGTAGGGAACCCCATAACCTGACTGCCCTTACAGTAAGGAACCCCTTCCTATGCTGATGGTGAGATCTCCTTTCCTCCCCACCCCCAATGTATCACTCATTCCCCCTCTCTTGGTAGGGAATCCCATAACCTGACTGCCCTTACAGTAAGGAACCCCTTCCTATGCTGATGGTGAGATCCCCTTTCCTCCCCACCCCCAATGTATCACTCATTCCCCCTCTCTTGGTAGGGAACCCCATAACCTGACTGCCCTTACAGTAAGGAACCCCTTCCTATGCTGATGGTGAGATCTCCTTTCCCCCCCACCCCCAATGTATCACTCATTCCCCCTCTCTTGGTAGGGAACCCCATAACCTGACTGCCCTTACAGTAAGGAACTCCTTCCTATGCTGATGGTGAGATCCCCTTTCCTCCCCACCCCCCAATGTATCACTCATTCCCCCTCTCTTGGTAGGGAATCCCATAACCTGACTGCCCTTACAGTAAGGAACCCCTTCCTATGCTGATGGTGAGATCCCCTTTCCTCCCCCTCCCCCAATGTATCACTTATTCCCCCTCTCTTGGTAGGGAACCCCATAACCTGACTGCCCTTACAGTAAGGAACCCCTTCCTCTGCTGATGGTGAGATCCCCTTTCCTCCCCACCCCAAACAGAGTCCTGGATCCACATCCCCAGTAGAAATGCACTAATGAGGCAGAACGTTGGCAATGTGCTATTTGTCCTCCGGTTATGTCCCCCCCCCCCATTATGTTGTTGCCCCCTGCCGTGAGGGATCAGAGAGGAACGCTTTGGTCGCTGGCGCAGATACCAATCAGTATTGAGTTTCACACTGACAGAAGGAAACTGCAACGAGCTCAGCGCAACTAAATCCCAAATGATTTTCCCAGTTTAACCTCCCTGATCCCTGTGCCTCGGAGGTACCTGCCCCTCCCGGGGGCACCTGTGCGCCACATGCAGCCGTTTCCTCTCTGTGACCTCTGAACCTGTTTAATGGCCCCCAGACTGCGAGACATGGGCCCCGGGGGGGGGGGGGGCAGAATCGATGGAGAGAAAATGCCAAACTGAACATCAAATATCTGAAATCATTTAACCATTAAATAAACCCAATAGGGCTGTTCTGCCCCCAATAAGGGGTAATTATATCTTAGTTGGGATCAAGTACAGGTACTGTTTTATTATTACAGAGAAAAGGGAATCATTTAACCATGAAATAAACCCAATAGGGCTGTTCTGCCCCCAATAAGGGGTAATTATATCTTAGTTGGGATCAAGTACAGGTACTGTTTTATTATTACAGAGAAAAGGGAATCATTTAACCATGAAATAAACCCAATAGGGCTGTTCTGCCCCCAATAAGGGGTAATTATATCTTAGTTGGGATCAAGTACAGGTACTGTTTTATTATTACAGAGAAAAGGGAATCATTTAACCATTAAATAAACCCAATAGGACTGTTCTGCCCCAATAAGGGGTAATTATATCTTAGTTGGGATCAAGTACAGGTACTGTTTTATTATTACAGAGAAAAGGGAATCATTTAACCATGAAATAAACCCAATAGGGCTGTTCTGCCCCCAATAAGGGGTAATTATATCTTAGTTGGGATCAAGTACAGGTACTGTTTTATTATTACAGAGAAAAGGGAATCATTTAACCATTAAATAAACCCAATAGGGCTGTTCTGCCCCAATAAGGGGTAATTATATCTTAGTTGGGATCAAGTACAGGTACTGTTTTATTATTACAGAGAAAAGGGAATCATTTAACCATTAAATAAACCCAATAGGGCTGTTCTGCCCCAATAAGGGGTAATTATATCTTAGTTGGGATCAAGTACAGGTACTGTTTTATTATTACAGAGAAAAGGGAATCATTTAACCATTAAATAAACCCAATAGGGCTGTTCTGCCCCAATAAGGGGTAATTATATCTTAGTTGGGATCAAGTACAGGTACTGTTTTATTATTACAGAGAAAAGGGAATCATTTAACCATTAAATAAGCCCAATAGGGCTGTTCTGCCCCAATAAGGGGTAATTATATCTTAGTTGGGATCAAGTACAGGTACTGTTTTATTATTACAGAGAAAAGGGAATCATTTAACCATGAAATAAACCCAATAGGGCTGTTCTGCCCCAATAAGGGGTAATTATATCTTAGTTGGGATCAAGTACAGGTACTGTTTTATTATTACAGAGAAAAGGGAATCATTTAACCATGAAATAAACCCAATAGGGCTGTTCTGCCCCAATAAGGGGTAATTATATCTTAGTTGGGATCAAGTACAGGTACTGTTTTATTATTACAGAGAAAAGGGAATCATTGTTTGAAATCTGAATTATTTCCTTATAATGGAGTCTATAGGAGACGGCCTTCCCATAATTCAGAGCTTTTTGCCTGTGGACTGGGGGGAAGAAGGAGGCTCAGCCTATTGCTGGTACTGCTGGCAGTGGTTCTGGGGTTCTACAGGTACCGGTACCTCCTCTCTGATGCGACCGAGACGCTGCGAAATTCCACATTTCGCCATTAGCAATTTTTTTCCTGAAATTGCAGCTAAAATTTGCGGCAATAATAATTTGCAGAGTGAGGAACAAGTTGCGGTCGCGTCAAATGAAAAAAAAAAATTGGAGAAAAATTTGCGAAACTGCTGAAAAATTTGCGAATTACGGCAGCCGTGATGTGACTGTCACAATTTTCCGGCAGGACGGATTCGCTCAACGCTATTCCCTGTATGTTACAGCCGGACAGTGAAGCTGCCATAATAATGGCCCCCACCACCTGTGACTCTTCCCCCTGCGCATTCCATGTCCCACGCCAGATTCCAACTTACAGCCTAGAACCGACTGCGTCTGCGACATCTGGAAATTAGCAGCGACCTATAGAGACCGGAACGGCCAATCAGCAGCAGCCGCTCCATCCAATCTGCGCCGAATAAATTGAGCTTTTTGTCATAAAAATATCCATTTAAAAACTGAAGCCCAATGTCACGTTATTCTGAGACAGAAGCAGCTGATTCGCCGGAAATAAAGAACTTCCAGATGTTACGTGACGTCTCGGGTTCCTGGCGCAGTTTGAGTGACGGCGTCTAAAGGCCCAGTAAACCCAAAACATGAAAACGATTCATTGGAACTGACACCCTGATTATTTCTCTCACTGCGTTTAACTGATTGAATGTATCGTGTGTGATGATTGGCTCCTCTACGGGTTACTGCCTGCCCTGCTCTCATTTCCCTACAGAAATAGGGGTTGGTAGCACTAGGTAGGTACCTAATATATAGGGGCAGAGACAGGGGAAAGTGTTGGAAGGGTTACTGCCTGCCCTGCTCTCATTTCCCTACAGAAATAGGGGTTGGTAGCACTAGGTAGGTACCTAATATATAGGGGCAGAGACAGGGGAAAGTGCTGGAAGGGTTACTGCCTGCCCTGCTCTCATTTCCCTACAGAAATAGGGGTTGGTAGCACTAGGTAGGTACCTAATATATAGGGGCAGAGACAGGGGAAAGTGCTGGAAGGGTTACTGCCTGCCCTGCTCTCATTTCCCTACAGAAATAGGGGTTGGTAGCACTAGGTAGGTACCTAATATATAGGAATTTTTTTTATTTATAATATCACTTTACAATGAATAATCAACATATCATACACATTTCACAGATCATGAAACAAACATAACAAAACAAACCCCACAAACCCACCATATCCCGCCAGCCCACAGAGTCCATCCGTCTGTCCATTGGCAACTCCCCACCAAACACACCAAATCAAAGGCTGGTTTGCAGAGTCCTGTGTTTGTCCATACGGCTTCCTTCCACCACCCCCAACCAACCCACCATCCCCAGAAAAGTCTTTCCTGGTCCAACCCACCAACCTCCATTTTCCATCCCCCAACAAAAAAAAAAAACCACAATCAATAGCATATAAGCAACACAATAACAGAATGATGCACATAACATATATATATCCACGCCGAGCAGATTGCCCCAGGCCACACAAAACCGCCCTCCAGCCTATAGAGAGAGGGAAGAGCAGTGTCAGTGCTGGGGGGCCATATACACACAGTAGGTACATACCTAGAGAAGAGGACATGTTTATGAAGAGGACAGAGTAAGGTGCACCCCTCGCCATAGTTTCTGATTGGAGGGTGACCTCTTTATCTCATTTCCCTTCAGGAAACTCAGCTGACCCAGAGCTGCCTTCACAATGTTGCCTGCGTTAGCCTCCAAATGGCCAAAGGATCTCCTGCACCTATGCTGCCAGATCTGGTACCGTATGCATGCAATGATCATATAGAGCAGTGCTGTCCAACTTCTACTGTGCCGAGGGCCAGAATTTCTCTAGCATACAAGGTGGAGGGCCGCTAATGGAAGCCAGTTTTGACCACTCCCCTTTTTGAAACCACACCCACTTCAAACCACACCTATTTTATCACAATGGTGGGAACACAGCAAAATCCCAAATGCTTGGTCCTTACTGTGGGAATATCAACCATCATTCATATGTGAAAGAATTATGTCATATTAAGATATACCCTTAAATTCCATATGCCTCCTCCTCCCCTGTGGATAGCAGAGCAACCCCCAGTACATAATTACACACCTTAGGGACCATTTAATGGCTATTTCCAACTGCTAACAAACTCCCACAACAAACCCCTGCCAGGTTCACCTCCCACAAGCAGCATAGGGCAAGCAGAGTATGGCACACACAGGCAGCACTCTGCCTGTCCTACCCTCCCTGTGTGTGCCATAATCTGCCTTCTCTATGCTGCCTCTGTGTACCATACTCTGCCTGCCCTACCCTGCCTGTGTGTGCCATACTCTGCCTGCCCTACCCTGCCTGTGTGTGCCATACTCTGCCTGCCCTACCCTGCCTGTGTGTGCCATACTCTGCCTGCCCTACCCTGACTGTGTGTGCCATACCCTCCCTGACCTATGCTGCCTGTGTGTGCCATACTCTACCTGCCCTATGCTGGCTGTATGTGCCATACTCTGCCTACAGTACCTATGTCTGAGGTGTGAAGAAGTGAACAATGGGAGTGATTACAGTCTGAGCCTGAGGTGTGAACACTGCAGGGGGGGAACAATGCAGAGATTAAAAGGTGTGAAAAACACAGGGGATTACATTTTTAAACAATACAGAGGGATTACAGCCTGAATCTGAGGTGAGAACCATGCAGGGGGGCCAGTTAATCTCAGTACTGATACCATTTAATGCTTACTCAAAGGTAAGCCATCAAAGCAGCCAGACAGGTGGGGGGCCACACAGAGGGGGGTCGCGGGCCGCATGCGGCCCGCGGGCCGCCAGTTGGACAGCACTGATATAGAGTGTCTCACGGTCCAGTGGGTGGTACCTAGCGGGAACCCCATAGGCTGAGCCTGCATAGTTCAGGTGGTTCAATACTGGGACCCTAAGGGCGGCCGCCATCTGACCATACACATCCTTGGTCACTGGGCAACTGACAAGAAAGTGCTCCTGGGTCTCCTCCTCCCCACACTCCCAGGGGCAATCCCTGCTGTCAATGTTAAGGTATGTCAGGTTGCCACGGACATAAAGTTTCCCCTGAAGTGAAAGCCAACTGATATCAAAGAACTTAGGGGGGCACCTCCTGCCATTAAGATAGCGAAGGCTTTCCTCAAGGGTGTTCCCCACACAGTCTCTCAGAGCGAGAGGAACAGCAAAGTAGGCCCTGATCACCCTGTGGTACAACTGCCTTCGGGAACATGTGGCCAACTCACCCACCCCGACATTCCACCTCTTCAGAATCTTCAGAGCGAGAAGAAGGTATGATGGGAGGGATCCCTGTCCTGCCCGAACTCTCTTCATGCTACCGCCTTGTAGCCATGTCCCTACAAAAGGCGATACCCAGTTCCTGATACAAACTTCCCACAGGGAATCATTTCCTTGGGCCAAACCCCCAAAGTTAAACTTCAGGAAAAGTGACCCAAAGAAAGCCACAGGACACAGCATGTCCAGCCCTCCCTCCTTCCGCTGCAGGTACGTTATCCCCCTTTTGACTGGATTCAGCTTGTGTCCCCAGAGCAACTGGAAAAACAGGCTGTGGACCCTGGCGTAGAGAGATTCTGGCAATGGGTACACGTACGCTACAAACAAAAACAGAGGGACCAGGTAGGCCTTGATAAGCTTCACCCTTTCCCTGTAGGCCAGCCTCCATCCCTTCCATCGCTGGACCTTTGCTGTTCCGGCATTCAGTTTCTCATCCCAATTTAGCCTGCAATTGTCTTCCCTCCCAAACTTTATCCCCAGGATCTTTATGTGGGATGGGGCAGTTGAAAATTCAGGGAGCTGGAAGTCAGGCTCACCATTCAACGTCCAAAAAGCCTCCAACTTGTCATAGTTAATCATTGACCCAGAGGCCTCAGAGTAGCTTCCGATGGCTTCGTTAAGCAGCCTCCTGTCCCCTGGACTGGACACTACCACTGTGACATCGTCCGCGTAGGCGAGGGATGCCAATGTCTGGCATCTGGGGATTGACATACCCCTCAAGCCACAACTCTCCAGACTCCGCAGAAAGGGGTCTATGGCAAATACATACAAGAGTGGGCTTAAGGGGCAACCCTGTCGCACACCAGACTCTACATTGAAATCATCTCCCCTCCAACCATTGACAAGTGGGAAGCTTACGGCCCCTTCATACAAAACTGCCAGCCATTGGATAAATTTGCCCGGGATGCCGTACTTACCCAAAGTAGACCACAGGTACTCGTGATTCACCCGGTCAAAAGCCTTGGCCTGGTCCAAAGAGACAATGTAGCAGCCCTTGCTCTGAGCTTTGCATACCTCTAATGTCTCCCTGATAGTAAGGAGAGCACCAAAGATGCTCCGCCCTTTCACCGTGCCGAATTGAAAGCCTGACAATAATGTGCCTGAGAACTGAATAAGTCTATCAAAAAATACCCTTGCGAGGATCTTTCTATCGTTATTGAGAAGGGCAATAGGCCTCCAGTTCTCAATACGCTCTGAGTCCTTACCCTTTGAAAGCAGGATCAAAGAGGAAACCCTCATGGAGGGGGGCAAGATGCCCTCCGCCAGGCAGTCTCTAAAGACCTCCACGAGGACCGGGGCCAACTCATCTTTGAAAGTCTTATAAAACTCGGCCGTTAAGCCATCTGGGCCTGGCGCCTTCTTTTTATGAAGGGTGTCAATGGCTGCTCTTACCTCGGCCTCCGTGATCTCTGCTTCCAGAGGGGAAAAGTCCACATTGGAAGTATCAGGCCCTGGGGTCGCCTCCAAGTAGTCAGTCAGCCAGTCCCTATCCAAAGCCTTGTTCTGGAAAAGGTCGGCATAGTATGACCTCACAACACCCAGAATACCCTCCCTGTTAGTCTGCAACTTACCCTGGGTGTCCATGAGGCCGGTCACTAACTTCCTGGCCACAGAATCTCGGTAATTCTGAAAAGGGTCCGGTGAGTGAAAACTCCCATAGTCCCTTTCCAGAACCAGAGATCTGTACCGGCTGTACTGATGCCGCCTGATCTCAGCCTTCAGCTGGTTCAGCTTTGACCCATCCACCCCGTCCGAAATACTGGCCTCTAACTTCTTTCGTAGGGACAGGTACCTTTTGTATTTCTCCCCCTCCCTGCGTACAGATAGCCTCCTGAAGTGAGTTCGGAAGGTCTCCTTGGCCTCCTCCCACCACAATGACACAGAGTCATAAAAGTCAACCCTATCAATCTCGCACTCAAGAAGCATCTTGAAGGACCGCTGAGCTGACTGCCCCACTAGGGAATTGGCATTAAGCCGCCAAAGGCCCCTCCCTCTGACTGGAACAGAAGAAGCCCCCCACAAAAAAGAGACTGCCAAGTGATTGGAGTATTCCACAGCCTGCTCCCGTACATCTGTGAAAGTCTCCCCTGCCCCAACAAAGGCCATATCCAGACGACTGGATCGCCCCGCACAGTGGTAAGTATGCCGCCCAGTACGGCCATTCTTGGTAGCAACATCAACCAGGCCTGCCTGCTGGATGATATTATTAAGGAAATACCCTTCTGTTCTGTAGCCTTTTGTCCCTGTTCTATCTTGTGGCCTTAAAACCTGGTTGAAATCACCAGCAAGAACCACTGGGAGGGAAGTGTGGAGGTACTGCCTCATGTCCGACAGCAGTGCATTTCTTCCTTGGCAAGACAGTGGCCCATAGATATTAATAAGGCGCATCTTCCTGCCTCTGGCTGTGATGTCAAGAAGGAGACACCTGCCTACCTGGATTTCCACAAGTCGATGTACAACAACATTCAATTCAGATCTAAACAGCACCCCCACACCACCACATGGCTCAGCTGCTATTGACCAGAATGAAGGCCCATGGTGCCACTCTGAAGCTGCCCTCTGAAGGTCAGCCCTTGTAGTCAGTCGAGTCTCCTGAAGGAAAAATATGTCTCCATCAGATGACGAGAGACTAGAAAAAGTTAGAAATCTGACCTTTGGTGAACGTATGCTACACACATTAGATGTGTAAATTCTGATTGGTTGTGTAGCCATTATGATGTTTTCTGTTTGGCCTTCTTCCCTTCACTTTCACCATCACATATCCCTTCTCCAAATCTTTTTACCTGGACCCCTGCAGGTATAGGATCCTCATCTCCAAGGTGGACTGTCTCTTCATCTATGGTCAGGTCTACATTAGAAATAAGCCCAGCACTATCTGGTTTGTCAGCCAAAGAGGCTGAAGTGGGCTCAACCACAGAGATGCCTCCACTACCTTTGGGGGTTATCTCCTGGTCCCTAGTGTCTGACTGCTGTACCTCCATCTGTTCCAGAGAGATCTCACGATCTATTCTCTGGAGTTCTTCCCTCTCCATCTTTGACCCCCAAGAGTCATCCTCATCAGCTTCAACTTCTGGGGTGAGCCCTAAAGCTTCAACTTCTGGGGTGAGCCCTAAAGCTTCAACTTCTGGGGTGGACCCTAGAGCTCTATCTTCTGGGGTGAGCCCTAAAGCTTCAACTTCTGGGGTGGACCCTAGAGCTCTATCTTCTGGGGTGGGCCCTAAAGCTTCAACTTCTGGGGTAGACCCTAAAGCATCAGGAAGGTTCTGGGAGAGAAGGAGATTCTTCCCTGCCGGTGAAGGGCCCTCCTTTGGTGGTCAGGCATTCCGTAGGAAAAACTGTGTCAAGTTGATGTGGGAAGGGAACAAAGAGGATGCCCCAAACAGAACCTACATTATTAGGAGACTGCTAGAAGGCTCCGCAAAATTCAAAGCTAGTACTGACCTGGAGGCCTGTATTGTTCAGTCACCTACAGAGTGGGATGTGAGCTTCAAAATTCCACAGGGGTTAGATGCTTTTTGGTGGCTCTTTGAGACCCTAAAAACACAGCCTGAATGGCAGAATTTTGAGGCCATGCCAATATCTAAGCCAGAGATAAAGAACATCACCATCATTGTTAAAAATGAAGGGGTCCCTGTGGATGATGTGCTCATGTGGTTGAAGCGTCAGTGCCCAGTCCTCTCCCCGTTAGTCCGTGTACTTGAAGATGATGTGTGGACGGGGGGCTGGAAAACTGAGGTCAAGCTTACGGTGGTTAATAATGTCCCCCAACATCTGCCTAACACTTTTTTCATAGGCAAAGAAAAGTGCATTTGCTTCTATGCTGGCCAGGCCAAAAGATGCTTTAAATGTGGGTCACTAAATCACCTGGCCAGTTCCTGTGCTGTAGAGAAGTGTATCCTCTGTGGGAAAATAGGCCATACAAAGAAGTTCTGAAAGGACATTAAGTGTAACCTGTGTGGTAATATGGGGCATCCTCATCGCTTGTGCCCTATGGCCTCTCATAATAAAAATAAGAATATTCTTGTAGTGGGAAATCAATTACTGCAGGAAGAAGACCAACTATTGATAGAGGCTGTTCATGAGATAGAAAACCAACAGAGAGAGGAACAACAGCAAAGGCACGAGGGCACAACACCCAACCAACCCCAACAGAGAGAGACAGGAGAGGATCAGGATGGTATAGGAAGGAAGGTACAACATCAGAGAGGGCAGACTCATACTCACAGGGAGGTAGATCAGAGATCATCACCACAACCATGCCCATCAAGTGCCACAAAAGGCCTCTCACAAACTGTGATAGACCCCATAATCTCCCCAGAGCCCAACCCGCAGACACACCCTCCAGATACAGTAATTCCTGAATCTACCCAACATAACCGTGAGACACCTGTATCCATCTGTCTGGGGCCACTGATGTGACTTGGGGCCACTGATGTAACTTGGGGCCACTGATGTAACTTGGGGCCACTGATGTGACTTGGGGCCACTGATGTGACTTGGGGCCACTGATGTGACTTGGGGCCACTGATGTAACTTGGGGCCATTGATGTAACTTGGGGCCACTGATGTAACTTGGGGGCGCTGTTTCATTCCCTCTCTCTTCTTTCCCTGTTTTGGGACATCCTTCAAATCAAACGCCATATGCTGCCAGTTGATGGTCTCACTTCCTTGGCCTTTGGGTGGCGCTCTCCTCGAACTCCTGCTTGGGGCTTCAGGCTTTTTAAATTCCCCTTCTGTATCAGATGAGGTGGAACAGCTGGTAGTGCTGGGCTTCCGGGTGCGATAGGGAACCTGCCCTTTCAGAGACTTTTGCATCTTTTCAAATCTCTCCATGTTTTCAAAACGCTCCCTCCAGGGCCCCGCTTTAGTCAGTAACCTCTCAATGGAAACTTCCACCTCAAAGAGCTCCCCTTTAGGGCTCTGGCACACGAGGAGATTTGTCGCCGGCGATTTTTAAAAGAGCGATTTGGCGACAAGACGAGCGACAACACGCCAATGCTAAATCAATGGAAATCGCCAGCGTCAAAACATACGAGGCTACTTCAAATCGCACACAGACCCTTTTCTGAGCGACTTGAGTAAACATGAGGGGGGGGTAACTGTTGAGTGTACCATGGGTAGCAGATCGCCTGGAGCTCAACTCGCATGAAATCTCTTCATGGGTATTGTTGTGCCACAACTTCTGCTCTTTCTTCTTTTTGTCACTGTAGGCCTGTGTCAGCTGCTTAATGATAGTTGGAATATCCTCAGGACAGGGCACCGGGGGACTCTCTGCAGTAGGGGGCTTGGGCTGCTTAATGATAGTTGGAATATCCTCAGGGCAGGGCACCGGGGGGCTCTCTGCAGTAGGGGGCTTGGGCTGCTTAATGATAGTTGGAATATCCTCAGGGCAGGGCACCGGGGGACTCTCTGCAGTAGGGGGCTTGGGCTGCTTAATGATAGTTGGAATATCCTCAGGGCAGGGCACCGGGGGACTCTCTGCAGTAGGGGGCCTGGGCTGCTTAATGATAGTTGGAATATCCTCGGGACAGGGCACCGGGGGGCTCCCTGCAGTAGGGGGCTGGGGCTGCTTAATGATAGTTGGAATATCCTCAGGACAGGGCACCGGGGGGCTCCCTGCAGTAGGGGGCTGGGGCTGCTGGTCTGCACGTACCCCAAGAGCTGCCCCTGAGGCAGAAGCCGATTCACAGGAAAACTGGGATAAATCATCATTATCAGACATGTCAGTGCTACAGGCAGTATCAGGTGCAGGTTTGGCAAGTACAGGGTTAATTGCAGGACTGGGTGCAGGTGTCTGGGTAACTGCTGAATCCTGAGGTTTGGCCGCCCCAGTAAGAGAAAGCTCAGCAGCAGCAGCCGCCATGATCCTGCCAGTGTGACTTACAGCAGCACCTTCTCCCTTCCCAAATACACTTTCCCTCGCTGCACAGACATCATGGGGAGTTTCTGGCACAACATCACCAGTGGCTGGAATAGTCTGGCTGTCAGATGGAAGGCTTACAGGGGATGCTGGGAAACCTGGATCAGCTTGCACTTTATTCACAGGTGAGTCACACACAGCTTTAACCCCAACATTGCCATCACACTCAGTGGGGGGAACTTGCCTACCAGAAGCAGGGCTTACAGGGGATGCTGGGAAACCTGGATCATGTTGCAGTTTATTTACAGGTGAGTCACACACAGTATTAACATCAGTGTTTCCATCAGACTCAGTGGGAGGCCTTTGGCTTACAGGGGATGCTGGGAAATGTAGTTTAGTCACAGGGGATTGTGACCCAGCTTTACCCCCACCTTGCTTTCTCCCACACAATGTGCCTTTCCCAGTCCCTTCTCCCCTCACTGCAGTGCCATCAGGTAAAGCCCCCACAGGGGCAGAACGCTGGGGCTTCTTATTAGAAGAGGATTTGTTACTCACAGTTTTTGCAGCAGATCGTAAAGTGCGAGTGTCTCCCTTCTCCTCAGCTGCCCCAGGGGTAAGATTAACTGCCCCACTTTGTCTCTGCCTTGTCCTCTCACTCCTCCTCACTTCTGCACCGTCACTTCCAGCGTCAGATCCCCTGCGCCCCATGTTTCTCCCCAGGTCTGAGTTCTGCCAGGCAGGTTGCAGGGCCTGGGGCTCCATGTTGTTCTCACCTGCCTGGGCTTCTACTGGGGACTCCTCCATACTCACTGCCTGGGCTTCCACTGGGGACTCCCCCATACTCACTGCCTGGGCTTCCACTGGGGACTCCTCCGTACTCACTGCCTGGGCTTCCACTGGGGACTCCTCCATACTCACTGCCTGGGCTTCCACTGGGGACTCCTCCGTACTCACTGCCTGGGCTTCCACTGGGGACTCCTCCATACTCACTGCCTGGGCTTCCACTGGGGACTCCTCCATACTCACTGCCTGGGCTTCCACTGGGGACTCCTCCATACTCACTGCCTGGGCTTCCACTGGGGACTCCTCCATACTCACTGCCTGGGCTTCCACTGGGGACTCCTCCATACTCACTGCCTGGGCTTCCACTGGGGACTCCTCCATACTCACTGCCTGGGCTTCCACTGGGGACTCCTCCATACTCACTGCCTGGGCTTCCACTGGGGACTCCTCCATACTCACTGCCTGGGCTTCCACTGGGGACTCCTCCATACTCACTGCCTGGGCCTCCACTGGGGACTCCTCCGTACTCACTGCCTGGGCTTCCACTGGGGACTCCTCCATACTCACTGCCTGGGCTTCCACTGGGGACTCCTCCGTACTCACTGCCTGGGCTTCCACTGGGGACTCCTCCGTACTCACTGCCTGGGCTTCCACTGGGGACTCCTCCGTACTCACTGCCTGGGCTTCCACTGGGGACTCCTCCGTACTCACTGCCTGGGCTTCCACTGGGGACTCCTCCGTACTCACTGCCTGGGCTTCCACTGGGGACTCCTCCATACTCACTGCCTGGGCTTCCACTGGGGACTCCTCCATACTCACTGCCTGGGCTTCCACTGGGGACTCCTCCATACTCACTGCCTGGGCTTCCACTGGGGACTCCTCCATACTCACTGCCTGGGCTTCCACTGGGGACTCCTCCATACTCACTGCCTGGGAAGCTCCCCCCGCAGCTGACACTTGCTCCACAGATACAAACTCCAATGGCTCAGAGTTTAAATCCAAACTTTCCTCCAGGCTAGGCCCTAAAGCCTGGGCCTGGAGTACTGAAGGTGGTGGCTCAGAGCCACAAGATCCTGGGCTTCTGCTGGTCATGCAGAGAGATCAAATTACATGTCTGCCCTGCTCTCATTTCCCTATAGAAATAGGGGTTGGTAGCACTAGGTAGGTACCTAATATATAGGGGCAGAGACAGGGGAAAGTGTTGGAAGGGTTACTGCCTGCCCTGCTCTCATTTCCCTACAGAAATAGGGGTTGGTAGCACTAGGTAGGTACCTAATATATAGGGGCAGAGACAGGGGAAAGTGTTGGAAGGGTTACTGCCTGCCCTGCTCTCATTTCCCTACAGAAATAGGGGTTGGTAGCACTAGGTAGGTACCTAATATATAGGGGCAGAGACAGGGGAAAGTGTTGGAAGGGTTACTGCCTGCCCTGCTCTCATTTCCCTACAGAAATAGGGGTTGGTAGCACTAGGTAGGTACCTAATATATAGGGGCAGAGACAGGGGAAAGTGTTGGAAGGGTTACTGCCTGCCCTGCTCTCATTTCCCTACAGAAATAGGGGTTGGTAGCACTAGGTAGGTACCTAATATATAGGGGCAGAGACAGGGGAAAGTGTTGGAAGGGTTACTGCCTGCCCTGCTCTCATTTCCCTACAGAAATAGGGGTTGGTAGCACTAGGTAGGTACCTAATATATAGGGGCAGAGACAGGGGAAAGTGTTGGAAGGGTTACTGCCTGCCCTGCTCTCATTTCCCTACAGAAATAGGGGTCGGTAGCACTAGGTAGGTACCTAATATATAGGGGCAGAGACAGGGGAAAGTGTTGGAAGGGTTACTGCCTGCCCTGCTCTCATTTCCCTACAGAAATAGGGGTTGGTAGCACTAGGTAGGTACCTAATATATAGGGGCAGAGACAGGGGAAAGTGTTGGAAGGGGTTCCTTACTGTAAGGGCAGTCAGGTTATGGGGTTCCCTACCAAGAGAGGGGGAATGAGTGATTCATTGGGGGTGGGGAGGGGATCTCACCATCAGCATAGGAAGGGGTTCCTTACTGTAAGGGCAGTCAGGTTATGGGATTCCCTACCCAGAGAGGGGGTATGAGTGATACATTGGGGGTGGGGAGGAAAGGGGATCTCACCATCAGCATAGGAAGGGGTTCCTTACTGTAAGGGCAGTCAGGTTATGGGATGAATAGGGTGTGGCTTAGTTTCACCCCGGGGACTGTACCTTTACCTTTGACAAATGGGCCCAGTGATTCCTTTGTTTGTTTTCTCACCTTTTTTCCAAACATGGAGGTTTTTATATCTCAGTTTCCCTGGGACGCGGCTCCTTTCATGCAGAGATGAAGTCATTTCCCCCCGGTCCCTTTGTCTCACTAAATCCTCCCCTGACTCACTCTGTGCCCCGATACTCCCCATGGTGTGCGTCGTAAGGCAAATCCACATAAGTTTGCCCATAGCCTGTACAGAGAGATACCATAAAACTATGGCACATAGGGATTCCCCTGTACTAAGCACAATTCAGCAGGAACAGCCCCCTATGTTTGCCCATAGCCTGTACAGAGAGATACCATAAAACTATGGCACATAGGGATTCCCCTGTACTAAGCACAATTCAGCAGGAACAGCCCCCTAAGTTTGCCCATAGCCTGTACAGAGAGATACCATAAAACTATGGCACATAGGGATTCCCCTGTACTAAGCACAATTCAGCAGGAACAGCCCCCTATGTTTGCCCATAGCCTGTACAGAGAGATACCATAAAACTATGGCACATAGGGATTCCCCTGTACTAAGCACAATTCAGCAGGAACAGCCCCCTAAGTTTGCCCATAGCCTGTACAGAGAGATACCATAAAACTATGGCACATAGGGATTCCCCTGTACTAAGCACAATTAAGCAGGAACAGCCCCCTAAGTTTGCTCATAGCCTGTACAGAGAGATACCATAAAACTATGGCAGCATAGGGATTCCCCTGTACTAAGCACAATTAAGCAGGAACAGCCCCCTAAGTTTGCCCATAGCCTGTACAGAGAGATACCATAAAACTATGGCACATAGGGATTCCCCTGTACTAAGCACAATTCAGCAGGAACAGCCCCCTAAGTTTGCTCATAGCCTGTACAGAGAGATACCATAACACTGTGGCACATAGGGATTCCCCTGTACTAAGCACAATTCAGCAGGAACAGCCCCCTAAGTTTGCTCATAGCCTGTACAGAGAGATACCATAACACTATGGCACATAGGGATTCCCCCTGTACTAAGCACAATTCAGCAGGAACAGCCCCCTAAGTTTGTCCATAGCCTGTACAGAGAGATACCATAAAACTATGGCACATAGGGATTCCCCTGTACTAAGCACAATTAAGCAGGAACAGCCCCCTAAGTTTGCTCATAGCCTGTACAGAGAGATACCATAAAACTATGGCACATAGGGATTCCCCTGTACTAAGCACAATTCAGCAGGAACAGCCCCCTAAGTTTGCTCATAGCCTGTACAGAGAGATACCATAAAACTATGGCACATAGGGATTCCCCTGTACTAAGCACAATTCAGCAGGAACAGCACTGTTGCATGATGGGTTTAAATGTTCTGACTTTTTATAATTGCCTAAATATCAAGAGTTAGTTTACCCTTTAGGTTCCCAGCAGGACTTGTGCCCAATTGGACCTGCCCAGAGAAACACTTGCTGTGGGAATAAGAGGGAACTGATAAATGGGGCAGATTCATAAAATCAGTTCAGAATATCCGCAAAAGCTTAGTAAATGTGAAAAAATTACCCCCCCGGCCCCAGGAGCGACAGTTGGAAAGGGAACCAATCAGGGACCCGAGTGACCCAACAAATACATAGAGTTGCCCTTGAATTCCTATTGGCTGGCCAACTTGCCCCTGGGGTGCAATCAAAGTGGGTCGTGGGGCGGCCGCTCCGGCACCGGAACTCGGGGCCCAAGGTCAGGCCTGGAATTCACTTTCTATTGATTTGTTTATTTACCAAGAAAGTATTAAAGGGTAAGTTTCTACCGTCTCAAATATCTCTCCGTTTGATGTCGTGTTGCTGGGAATGCTGGGAGTGACAGGGTTAATGGCGGCTAATTGGGGGGGTTATTATTATTGTAACCGAATGTAATGATCACTAACAGGTTAATGTGGGCCGTTCCTGCTGCGCATCAGAATGTAACGATCACTAACAGGTTAATGTGGGCCGTTCCTGCTGCGCATCAGAATGTAACGATCACTAACAGGTTAATGTGGGCCGTTCCTGCTGCGCATCAGAATGTAACGATCACTAACAGGTTAATGTGGGCCGTTCCTGCTGCGCATCAGAATGTAACGATCACTAACAGGTTAATGTGGGCCGTTCCTGCTGCGCATCAGAATGTAACGATCACTAACAGGTTAATGTGGGCCGTTCCTGCTGCGCATCAGAATGTAACGATCACTAACAGGTTAATGTGGGCCGTTCCTGCTGCGCATCAGAATGTAACGATCACTAACAGGTTAATGTGGGCCGTTCCTGCTGCGCATCAGAATGTAACGATCACTAACAGGTTAATGTGGGCCGTTCCTGCTGCGCATCAGAATGTAACGATCACTAAGTTATGGGCGTCCTGCCATCAGAATGTAACGATCACTAACAGGTTAATGTGGGCCGTTCCTGCTGCGCATCAGAATGTAACGATCACTAACAGGTTAATGTGGGCCGTTCCTGCTGCGCATCAGAATGTAACGATCACTAACAGGTTAATGTGGGCCGTTCCTGCTGCGCATCAGAATGTAACGATCACTAACAGGTTAATGTGGGCCGTTCCTGCTGCGCATCAGAATGTAACGATCACTAACAGGTTAATGTGGGCCGTTCCTGCTGCGCATCAGAATGTAACGATCACTAACAGGTTAATGTGGGCCGTTCCTGCTGCGCATCAGAATGTAATGATCACTAACAGGTTAATGTGGGCCGTTCCTGCTGCGCATCAGGGACCCCTTAACTGTGACTAAATGGAACTGGGGGGCCTTGTCTGCTACTGGGGGGCCCCGGGCTGTACTGAGTCGCAACGCTCCGTGATAATTGCCGTGATGAATTCAGAAGATGTTGAACAAAAATGCTTTAATATTTGGCATTTGTTTCTATAATTCATATTTCTATGTCGGTGGCAAGAGCCCCCCCCCCCCCCCCCCCCAGTAATTGTCAGCTCCGGGGTCAAATTGGCAGAAAGAAGGAAAAGGGGGGAAAAAAGGAGAAAACAGAGAGGGGCATGGGATTTTATTAGCAGCTCCGCCCCCTGCGCACTTTTTGTAACAGGCACCAATCAGGATGCAGGGATTCATCACATGGTCTTGAATTTTAGCAGATACTTCCCCATCTGTAATAACGGGGCCCCGTACTGCTTAGTTAGTGGGGGGCCCAGTCAGCTAAGGACAAAGGGTCCCGGTTTCAAATAAATGCTCTAGTGAAGCAGTTTGGGGCCCCACAGTTGCCGGGGCAGTAATATGGGGGTGTCGCCTGGGAAAGAACTAAGGTAACTTGGACCCTAGCAACCAGAGAGCTGCTAAAGTACCAAATGGAGAGTTAAAATAACCATAAAAAATGAAGACCAATTGCAAATTGTCTCAGAATATGAATGTCTATAGCATTGGAGTTGTATCCCTGCGCTGGTGCTGGTCCAGTGGGCCGGCCATCCTTACTGTATGGGTTGGGGGTTCTGCCACTGCACCAACCCAATAACTCCGCTACCTGTTGCTAAGGACTCAGGCCCAGATACCCATCAGTCATGGGTTTTACCCTCAGGTGGGGCATTTAGGGCAATACTTGGCGCAGGGCAGTTTTCTATTCCACTTTTGGTCAGGGGCAGTTACCTGTTTTACCCCCAGCAAAGGGCAATAATTAAATCTACCCCTGGCTCAGGGCAATCATCCTGGATTTGTTGCGGGACTGCGACTCCCATGAACCTGTGTGGGGCAGCAGGGAGTGGTAGTTGAGCCCCAGCTGGAGAGCTGCAGGTTGGAATGACCCATTATCGGGGGCTTCTATCCGGGAGAGCAATCATTTAGCTAAACATTCCCAGACCTGCCGGTCGCTCCTTCTCTCCGGCTCATTTTTCTCTCGAACAACAATTGGTTTGGACACCCCCCCCCCCCCCCCGGCTCCTGTTCCCCATTAGCCCCATTTAACTTCATTCCTTCCCCTCCCCCATGTTTATCAACTGCCCCCCCCTCCCAACTCATCACTTCCTTACTCCAACCTGCATCCCATCAGCCCCTCTGATCCATCCCATCAGCCCCTCTGATCCATCCCATCAGCCTCTCTGATCCATCCCATCAGCCCCCCTGATCCATCCCATCAGCCTCTCTGATCCTCTGATCCATCCCATCAGCCTCTCTGATCCATCCCATCAGCCCCTCTGATCCATCCCATCAGCCTCTCTGATCCATCCCATCAGCCTCTCTGATCCATCCCATCAGCCCCTCTGATCCATCCCATCAGCCTCTCTGATCCATCCCATCAGCCTCTCTGATCCATCCCATCAGCCCCTCTGATCCATCCCATCAGCCTCTCTGATCCATCCCAACAGCCTCTCTGATCCATCCCATCAGCCCCTCTGATCCATCCCATCAGCCCCTCTGATCCATCCCATCAGCCTCTCTGATCCATCCCATCAGCCTCTCTGATCCATCCCATCAGCCCCCCTGATCCATCCCATCAGCCCCCCTGATCCATCCCATCAGCCCCCCTGATCCATCCCATCAGCCTCTCTGATCCATCCCATCAGCCTCTCTGATCCATCCCATCAGCCTCTCTGATCCATCCCATCAGCCCCCCTGATCCATCCCATCAGCCCCCCTGATCCATCCCATCAGCCCCCTGATCCATCCCATCAGCCTCTCTGATCCATCCCATCAGCCTCTCTGATCCATCCCATCAGCCTCTCTGATCCATCCCATCAGCCCCTCTGATCCATCCCATCAGCCCCTCTGATCCATCCCATCAGCCTCTCTGATCCATCCCATCAGCCCCTCTGATCCATCCCATCAGCCCCTCTGATCCATCCCATCAGCCCCTCTGATCCATCCCATCAGCCTCTCTGATCCATCTCATCAGCCCCCCTGATCCATCCCATCAGCCTCTCTGATCCATCCCATCAGCCTCTCTGATCCATCCCATCAGCCTCTCTGATCCATCCCATCAGCCCCTCTGATCCATCCCATCAGCCCCTCTGATCCATCCCATCAGCCCCTCTGATCCATCCCATCAGCCTCTCTGATCCATCCCATCAGCCCCCCTGATCCATCCCACCAGCCCCCCTGATCCATCCCATCAGCCTCTCTGATCCATCCCATCAGCCCCTCTGATTTATCCCATCAGCCCCTCTGATCCATCTCATCAGCCCCCCTGATCCATCCCATCAGCCCCCCTGATCCATCCCATCAGCCCCTCTGATCCATCCCATCAGCCCCCCTGATCCATCCCATCAGCCCCTCTGATCCATCCCATCAGCCCCTCTGATCCATCCCATCAGCCCCTCTGATCCATCCCATCAGCCCCCCTGATCCATCCCATCAGCCCCCCTGATCCATCCCATCAGCCCCCCTGATCCATCCCATCAGCCCCCCTGATCCATCCCATCAGCCCCTCTGATCCATCCCATCAGCCTCTCTGATCCATCCCATCAGCCCCCCTGATCCATCCCATCAGCCCCTCTGATCCATCCCATCAGCCTCTCTGATCCATCCCATCAGCCTCTCTGATCCATCCCATCAGCCCCCCTGATCCATCCCATCAGCCCCTCTGATCCATCCCATCAGCCCCCCTGATCCATCCCATCAGCCCCTCTGATCCATCCCATCAGCCCCTCTGATCCATCCCATCAGCCCCCCTGATCCATCCCATCAGCAATTGGTGTCAGTTTATCTCTCTGCGTTGCTATGGAAATGGTTTGTATCTCACTGTTGCTATGGAATGGTTACCCCATTGCCCCCCCCCCCCCACGTGGGGCTCATTAGTGAGTTATTTTAGACGTAATAGGGACAAATTGACTAAATATGCAAAATTCCTAAATCCAAAAGAACCGTTTTCTTTTCTCTCGGACTTTTCTGCGATTGTTTCATTTCTGGGAGGTTTTTGGAAAGAAACTGAACTGTTCGTCTCCCCTCGGAGCAGAAATAATCAGCCATCTGGGTCTCACGTTACTGATGGACCAGCGCCAGAACCTTCGGCCTTGAACTCCGCAACTCCCCCCCTGTAGGAACCCGGATTGGATTCTTCCTGGGAGTCTGGGGGGGGGGGTAACGGGGCAACTCCCCCCCCTGTAGGAACCCAGATTGGATTCTTCCTGGGAGTCTGGGGGGGGGGTAACGGGGCAACTCCCCCCCCTGTAGGAACCCAGATTGGATTCTTCCTGGGAGTCTGGGGGGGGGGGGGTAACGGGGCAACTCCCCCCCCTGTAGGAACCCAGATTGGATTCTTCCTGGGAGTCTGGGGGGGGGGGGGGGTAACGGGGCAACTCCCCCCCCTGTAGGAACCCAGATTGGATTCTTCCTGGGAGTCTGGGGGGGGGGTAACGGGGCAACTCCCCCCCTGTAGGAACCCGGATTGGATTCTTCCTGGGAATCTGGGGGGGGTAACGGGGCAACTCCCCCCTCTGTAGGAACCCAGATTGGATTCTTCCTGGGAGTCTGGGGGGGGGGGGGTAACGGGGCAACTCCCCCCTCTGTAGGAACCCAGATTGGATTCTTCCTGGGAGTCTGGGGGGGGGGGGTAACGGGGCAACTCCCCCCTCTGTAGGAACCCAGATTGGATTCTTCCTGGGAGTCTGGGGGGGGGTAACGGGGCAACTCCCCCCTCTGTAGGAACCCAGATTGGATTCTTCCTGGGAGTCTGGGGGGGGCTAACGGGGCAACTCCCCCCTCTGTAGGAACCCAGATTGGATTCTTCCTGGGAGTCTGGGGGGGGGTAACGGGGCAACTCCCCCCTCTGTAGGAACCCAGATTGGATTCTTCCTGGGAGTCTGGGGGGGGGGGGGGTAACGGGGCAACTCCCCCCTCTGTAGGAACCCAGATTGGATTCTTCCTGGGAGTCTGGGGGGGGGGGGGGTAACGGGGCAACTCCCCCTCTGTAGGAACCCAGATTGGATTCTTCCTGGGAGTCTGGGGGGGGGTAACGGGGCAACTCCCCCCTCTGTAGGAACCCAGATTGGATTCTTCCTGGGAGTCTGGGGGGGGGGGGGTAACGGGGCAACTCCCCCCTCTGTAGGAACCCAGATTGGATTCTTCCTGGGAGTCTGGGGGGGGGGGGGTAACGGGGCAACTCCCCCCTCTGTAGGAACCCAGATTGGATTCTTCCTGGGAGTCTGGGGGGGGGTAACGGGGCAACTCCCCCCTCTGTAGGAACCCAGATTGGATTCTTCCTGGGAGTCTGGGGGGGGAGTAACGGGGCAACTCCCCCCTCTGTAGGAACCCAGATTGGATTCTTCCTGGGAGTCTGGGGGGGGTAACGGGGCAACTCCCCCCCCTCTGTAGGAACCCAGATTGGATTCTTCCTGGGAGTCTGGGGGGGGGGTAACGGGGCAACTCCCCCCTCTGTAGGAACCCAGATTGGATTCTTCCTGGGAGTCTGGGGGGGGGGGTAACGGGGCAACTCCCCCCTCTGTAGGAACCCAGATTGGATTCTTCCTGGGAGTCTGGGGGGGGTAACGGGGCAACTCCCCCCCCTCTGTAGGAACCCGGATTGGATTCTTCCTGGGAGTCTGAGGGGGGGTAACGGGGCAACTCCCCCCCCTCTGTAGGAACCCAGATTGGATTCTTCCCGGCAGTCTGGGGGGGGTAACGGGGCAACTCCCCCCCCTCTGTAGGAACCCGGATTGGATTCTTCCCGGCAGTCTGGGGGGGGTAACGGGGCAACTCCCCCCCCTCTGTAGGAACCCGGATTGGATTCTTCCTGGGAGTCTGAGGGGGGGTAACGGGGCAACTCCCCCCCCTCTGTAGGAACCCGGATTGGATTCTTCCCGGCAGTCTGGGGGGGGTAACGGGGCAACTTCACCCACCGCCTGCCCAGCGCTCGGCACAGAACCACTGGGTTCTAACTGGTGGGACCTGCCGGTACCGGTTCTGTAGGGAAATAACCTCCCGTTTATCCGGATAGGAGCCTCCCTAACAATAAATGGGGGATTTCGCCAGATTTGACGCCGTTATTTCACGTCGGTTCCGATGGAAGAAACAAACCCAGTTGGACACTTATTATTGGGGACACTCACCAGGGAACCCCAAATTCTGCCCCATTTGCTGCACAGAAATAAATAATTGCGACCAATCGTTCCATTCCGGGGCCGGAGGGGAGTGAGGCCGAGACTCTCAGTAATGGTTCTGTCCAATCAAATCCCTAATTTCCGCCACTTCCTACGGAACATGAACAGCGCAGAACATTTCCCACATTTCCTTCTGGCTCCCTGCCCCCCCCCCCCAACCTGCACCACCTTGCTCCTCCCTCCCCACCTGTGTGCCACCTTGCTCCTCCCACCCCACCTGTGTGCCACCTTGCTCCTCCCTCCCCACCTGTGTGCCACCTTGCTCCTCCCACCCCACCTGTGCGCCACCTTGCTCCTCCCTCCCCACCTGTGTACCACCTTGCTCCTCCCACCCCACCTGTGTGCCACCTTGCTCCTCCCTCCCCACCTGTGTGCCACCTTGCTCCTCCCACCCCACCTGTGTGCCACCTTGCTTCTCCCTCCCCACCTGTGCGCCACCTTGCTCCTCCCACCCCACCTGTGCGCCACCTTGCTCCTCCCACCCCACCTGTGCGCCATCTTGCTCCTCCCTCCCCACCTGTGCGACACCTTGCTCCTCCCTCCCCACCTGTGTGCCATCTTGCTCCTCCCTCCCCACCTGTGTGCCATCTTGCTCCTCCCTCCCCACCTGTGTGCCACCTTGCTCCTCCCCCCCACCTGTGGGCCACCTTGCTCCTCCCACCCCACCTGTGGGCCACCTTGCTCCTCCCACCCCACCTGTGGGCCACCTTGCTCCTCCCACCCCACCTGTGGGCCACCTTGCTCCTCCCACCTGTGGGCCACCTTGCTCCTCCCACCTGTGGCCCACCTTGCTCCTCCCACCTGTGGGTCACCTTGCTCCTCCCACCCCACCTGTGGGCAAGATGGAGACAGTAGGACAAGATGGAGACAGTAGGACAAGATGGGGACAGTAGGGCAAGATGGGGACAGTAGGACAAGATGGGGACAGTAGGGCAAGATGGAGACAGTAGGGCAAGATGGAGACAGTAGGGCAAGATGGGGACAGTAGGGCAAGATGGGGACAGTAGGGCAAGATGGAGACAGTAGGGCAAGATGGGGACAGTAGGGCAAAATAGTAACAGTAACACTTTGTGTGGGGGGGGGGGGCTTGGAAAATTGGCTCAGGCTGAAGGGCAGTTGGGGGATTTGGGGTGAATGTGCTTACAGTTGGGGTGGGGGGTGGAACAGACTAATCTCCAAGCTGATTTACCTGTCAGTCACACACAGATGTAAGTGTTTGGGATTCGCACAAGAATGAATACAGTTCTTTGGGGATGGATAATAAGGATTATGATTGGCTATTTGGCAGCCCCATGTCGCCTGATTGGCTGATGGAGGTTCTGACTGGAGTAAAACACTTGCCCCCCCCCCCAGCCAGAAATGTAAAAATGGCCCCTGTATTGAGGCCACTGGGAGCGACACTGGTTATTGGGGCTGATTGGTGCGCGGGGGGTCCCTGACCAATTGGCTGGATCTGCAGTCTGGGCCTCACTGTCTCCGGCACAGGCAGCGGCACATGAACAGTAAATAAGGATAATTGCCCCAGGGCCACAGAATGGGCACATTTATTAGAGCAGGGGGGGTGTAGGGTGGGGTCCGGGGGCTTATGGGAAATCAATCAGTGGGGGGGCTAACGAGGCTGGAGATAATATGAAAATGAGGTGAAAATGCCCCAAATCGTTATCAATCATCGTTTGCTTTGTGGGTTAATGAGGATCTGCTAAAGGGCAAGTAATGAAACGGGATCTCATTAGGGGCAATTACCCCCCCCCCCGCTCTCATTACCCCCCCCCCCCCCCCCGCTCTCATTAAGAGATTAGCGAGTTGGATGAATGTGAGGTATTTCCTTGCGTCGCTAATTACCCGGCGCTCGTTTACTTCAATATTTGCTTTGTGCGAGCGACTCGGGGGCACAATGGGCCCATTCAGCGCCAACCGACCCAGTTACCCGGCACTTTGTTTCTTTTGGGCTTTTGTGTGTTTGGTTTGTCTTTCCCTCTGTCTCTTCCCCCCGCGGGGGGATCCGGGGGGCAACGTTCCACCAGCGGGGAATTCCCAGGGGCCTCCCAGTGTTTGGGCAGCGCCGCCAATGGGCTCTGGGCAGAACTTTCCTATTGCCCAGAACCTGCCTACTCAGTTATACCCAGGGGCCTCCCAGTGTTTGGGCAGCGCCGCCAATGGGCTCTGGGCAGAACTTTCCTATTGCCCAGAACCTGCCTACTCAGTTATACCCAGGGGCCTCCCAGTGTTTGGGCAGCGCCGCCAATGGGCTCTGGGCAGAACTTTCCTATTGCCCAGAACCTGCCTACTCAGTTATACCCAGGGGCCTCCCAGTGTTTGGGCAGCGCCGCCAATGGGCTCTGGGCAGAACTTTCCTATTGCCCAGAACCTGCCTACTCAGTTATACCCAGGGGCCTCCCAGTGTTTGGGCAGCGCCGCCAATGGGCTCTGGGCAGAACTTTCCTATTGCCCAGAACCTGCCTACTCAGTTATACCCAGGGGCCTCCCAGTGTTTGGGCAGTGCCGCCAATGGGCTCTGGGCAGAACTTTCCTATTGCCCAGAACCTGCCTACTCAGTTATACCCAGGGGCCTCCCAGTGTTTGGGCAGCGCCGCCAATGGGCTCTGGGCAGAACTTTCCTATTGCCCAGAACCTGCCTACTCAGTTATACCCAGGGGCCTCCCAGTGTTTGGGCAGCGCCGCCAATGGGCTCTGGGCAGAACTTTCCTATTGCCCAGAACCTGCCTACTCAGTTATACCCAGGGGCCTCCCAGTGTTTGGGCAGCACCGCCAATGGGCTCTGGGCAGAACTTTCCTATTGCCCAGAACCTGCCTACTCAGTTATACCCAGGGGCCTCCCAGTGTTTGGGCAGCGCCGCCAATGGGCTCTGGGCAGAACTTTCCTATTGCCCAGAACCTGCCTACTCAGTTATACCCAGGGGCCTCCCAGTGTTTGGGCAGTGCCGCCAATGGGCTCTGGGCAGAACTTTCCTATTGCCCAGAACCTGCCTACTCAGTTATACCCAGGGGCCTCCCAGTGTTTGGGCAGCGCCGCCAATGGGCTCTGGGCAGAACTTTCCTATTGCCCAGAACCTGCCTACTCAGTTATACCCCAGGGGCCTCCCAGTGTTTGGGCAGCGCCGCGGGGGGCGGGGGAACAAACGGCACCAACAATGGGCCCCCCTTTTGGATCAAAGTTGGGAAGGTTGAACTTTATGGCCCTGAAGTATTATTGAGTAGGCGGGGGGGGCACAAGTGTCTCTAATGAAATACCAAGTTTACCCCATTTATGGTGTTGGACCAGCCCATTGGTTGGCTGTTGCCCAGTATAAGGTCGGGGGATCCAATCACATCCACCCCCAATGGGGCTCAGTTATGACTTGCAATGCAGCGTGGGAAGTGGATTTGGACACAAATTGACATTTTTTACCCACAATGCATTCCTGTAATGGGGGTTGGGTGGGTTTGGCCCAATACCTGCACCTCAAAAGGGGGTCGCGGGCCTTTTGCCTCCTCCCCACCTGTGACTTAAAGGGGCCCCACTTCCGGCTTCATCCCTCCTGGCCCCGCCCCCTCTGTGAGGTTATAGGTGGGGCAGGTCGGGTTCGGGCCTATAAATATAGGGGGAACCATGGGTCGGTTGGGGTGCTGGTTTAGGAGGGGGGGGGTTAGGGGCTGGTTTAGGAGGGGGGGTTAGAGGTAGGAGGGGGGGTTAGAGGTAGGAGGGGGGGTTAGAGGTAGGAGGGGGGGTTAGAGGTAGGAGGTTACAGCCCCCAGGTTGGAATTGAACCCATGACACCAGAGATTTAAGGCAGCGCCAGTAATGCCCTGGCCAGTGCCCAACCCTCTCCTGCCCTATTCCCACTGCCCTGTCATTGCCTTATACCAGCTCCGCCTCTCTCTCTGATGTCACCAAAGTGGGCAGGGCCATTAGGTTTCGGACCGGCTGGCACAGCCCCAATGCCAACCCTGTGCCAAGTCTATTGGCTGGGCCCCCCCCCGGGATATTGCCAGTCCCTTCCTCCCTCCCCATTGAATGTTTTAGTTCAACACCAGCCGAAGAGCTGTGATTGGCTGTTTCTGCCCCACAGTTGCTGCTCAGGAGATAATTGGCCCTTTGTTTTGCAGCAGTAATTAAAGGCAAAGTAAAGACTAAAATATTGACTTTGCTCCCAACATGAAGCTTCTTGTGCTCGGAAATTCCCTCATAGAGTCGGGAGGGAACCCCACCTTGTGCCCCGGGGCCCCCACCTTGTGCCCCGGGGCCCCCACAGGGCTGAGGCTTTTCTGCTTGGCTGGAAGCCGTGAATACTCGGAGCCGGGGCTTCTGTGCTGCAACGTCAGCCCCCAGCGCAACCCCCGCAGCCTCTCATTGGCTCCATAGCAACCGGCGCAACCTGGGATCCCCCGCAGCCTCTCATTGGCTCCATAGCAACCGGCGCAACCTGGAATCCCCCGCAGCCTCTCATTGGCTCCATAGCAACCGGCGCAACCTGGAATCCCCCGCAGCCTCTCATTGGCTCCATAGCAACCGGCGCAACCTGGAATCCCCCCAAGCCTCTCATTGGCTCCATAGCAACCGACGCAACCTGGAATCCCCCCAAGCCTCTCATTGGCTCCATAGCAACCGGCGCAACCTGGAATCCCCCCAAGCCTCTCATTGGCTCCATAGCAACCGGCGCAACCTGGAATCCCCCCAAGCCTCTCATTGGCTCCATAGCAACCGGCGCAACCTGGAATCGCCCCAAGCCTCTCATTGGCTCCATAGCAACCGGCGCAACCTGGAATCCCCCCAAGCCTCTCATTGGCTCCATAGCAACCGGCGCAACCTGGAATCCCCCGCAGCCTCTCATTGGCTCCATAGCAACCGGCGCAACCTGGAATCCCCCGCAGCCTCTCATTGGCTCCATAGCAACCGGCGCAACCTGGACAAGAAGCTTCATGTTGGGAGCAAAGTCAAGCCTCCAAAGTCAAAGCCTCTCATTGGCTCCATAGCAACCGGCGCAACCTGGAATCCCCCGCAGCCTCTCATTGGCTCCATAGCAACCGGCGCAACCTGGAATCCCCCGCAGCCTCTCATTCATGGCTCCATAGCAACCGGCGCAACCTGGAATCCCCCGCAGCCTCTCATTGGCTCCATAGCAACCGGCGCAACCTGGAATCCCCCGCAGCCTCTCATTGGCTCCATAGCAACCGGCGCAACCTGGAATCCCCCGCAGCCTCTCATTGGCTCCATAGCAACCGGCGCAACCTGGAATCCCCCGCAGCCTCTCATTGGCTCCATAGCAACCGGCGCAACCTGGAATCCCCTGCAGCCTCTCATTGGCTCCATAGCAACCGGCGCAACCTGGAATCCCCCGCAGCCTCTCATTGGCTCCATAGCAACCAGCGCAACCTGGAATCCCCCCAAGCCTCTCATTGGCTCCATAGCAACCGGCGCAACCTGGAATCCCCCGCAGCCTCTCATTGGCTCCATAGCAACCGGCGCAACCTGGAATCCCCCCAAGCCTCTCATTGGCTCCATAGCAACCGGCGCAACCTGGAATCCCCCGCAGCCTCTCATTGGCTCCATAGCAACCGGCGCAACCTGGAATCCCCCCAAGCCTCTCATTGGCTCCATAGCAACAGGCGCAACCTGGAATCCCCCCAAGCCTCTCATTGGCTCCATAGCAACCGACGCAACCTGGAATCCCCCGCAGCCTCTCATTGGCTCCATAGCAACCGGTGCAACCTGGAATCCCCCGCAGCCTCTCATTGGCTCCATAGCAACCGGCGCAACCTGGAATCCCCCGCAGCCTCTCATTGGCTCCATAGCAACCGGCGCAACCTGGAATCCCCCCAAGCCTCTCATTGGCTCCATAGCAACCGGTGCAACCTGGAATCCCCCGCAGCCTCTCATTGGCTCCATAGCAACCGGCGCAACCTGAAATCCCCTGCAGCCTCTCATTGGCTCCATAGCAACCGGCGCAACCTGGAATCCCCCGCAGCCTCTCATTAGCTCCATAGCAACCGGCGCAACCTGGAATCCCCCGCAGCCTCTCATTGGCTCCATAGCAACCGGCGCAACCTGAAATCCCCTGCAGCCTCTCATTAGCTCCATAGCAACCGGCGCAACCTGGACAAGAAGCTTCATGTTGGGAGCAAAGTCAAGCCTCCAAAGTCAAAGCCTCTCATTGGCTCCATAGCAACCGGCGCAACCTGGAATCCCCCGCAGCCTCTCATTGGCTCCATAGCAACCGGCGCAACCTGGAATCCCCCGCAGCCTCTCATTGGCTCCATAGCAACCGGCGCAACCTGGAATCCCCCGCAGCCTCTCATTGGCTCCATAGCAACCGGCGCAACCTGGAATCCCCCGCAGCCTCTCATTGGCTCCATAGCAACCGGCGCAACCTGGATTCCCCCGCAGCCTCTCATTGGCTCCATAGCAACCGGCGCAACCTGGAATCCCCCAAAGCCTCTCACTGGCTCCTTAGCAACCGGCCCTTTTCTTTACGGAGCTTTATGTAACAATGTGATCAGTGAAGCCTGAAACATTCACTTACTGCAGTTGGGGGGCCACTGTCTGAACATTTGGGGGCCACTGCTTGGTGCCCCAAAGTGGGAGCTAGACTCTTTGCAGCTTTCAAATGGGGGTCACTGACCCCGGCAGCCAAACCCTATTGCTCTGTGAGGCTCCAGTTTTATTGTTATTGTTACTTTTTATTCCTTATCTTTCTATTCAGCCCCTCTCCTATTCATATATCAGTTTTTCATTCCAACCACACCCTGGTTGCTACGGTAATTTGGACCCTAGCAACCAGATAGCTGCTGAACAAAAATTTAAATAATTTTCAATTTTACTTTTTTGACACAAATGTTTTTTTTGGGTGAATTTTTGTTGCAGCAAATTTTGGGGGATTTTTCCAGTCAGTAACAAAACTGCCCCGGGGGCAATGCTCCTTTGTTCTTGTTTTGATGGAAACAAATTGCCCCTGTGCCCGGTGGCATCTCGGTGCTACAAGGTTGCCAAGTGGATCTGGGTCCAATTTAGCCCCTCCCCCAAATCCGGCGGATCTAATATTTATACTTCTGTCTCTCTTTTAAACCACTGCCTGGTTGCTAGGTTATATTGGGACCCTAGCAACCAAATAGCTGCTGAAATTCCAAACTGGAGAGTTGCTGACAAAAAACTAAATAATTTAACTGCAAATAATAAAAAATGAAGACCAATTGCAAATTGTCTCAGAATATCACTCTCTACGTCCTACTAAAGGTTAATTTGAATTATTACGGCACCCAGAAATTTACCCCTGAGCTGCTGAGCTGCACTAACTGACAGGCAGAATTGCCCCAACATGGGGCCAGTTGTAACATCTCCAGTTTGGGGTCCCCTGACAAGGAGAGAAGGGCCCCCCGGCACCCAGCGCTGGGAACATGTGACTCCACTCTGTAAAGTCGAGGGGCTCATCCCCACCGACGCGCACCCCTTCTTATTCTCCTCGTATCCCACTGATTAATGTTTATTTACTGAAGGAAAAGGGAGTGAGGGGTTCCAGCCAATCCCGGGCCCCAGAGCTGGCGCTTCGTTAGGATCAGACACAGAAATTCTCCCCGCAAATTGCACGACTCGTGTTTATTATTTCTCCCATCAGTTCTGTGTAACGCAACATGTGTGTGTAATTGAGCCCTGACCCCCAGCACTGCAGGGGTTAACTCCACTTGGGACCCGGGGGCTTCAGGCAATTTCCATTCAGCTCCAATCTCTGTTGTCTCTGCACTATATGTACCCCATTATACTGTATGTACCCCATTATACTGTATGCGCCCCATTATACTGTATGTGCCCCATTATACTGTATGCGCCCCATTATACTGTATGTGCCCCATTATACTGTATGCGCCCCATTATACTGTATGTACCCCATTACACTGTATGTGCCCCATTATACTGTATGTGCCCCATTATACTGTATGTACCCCATTATACTGTATGTACCCCATTATACTGTATGTACCCCATTATACTGTATGCGCCCCACTGTTATACTGTATGTACCCCATTATACTGTATGTGCCCCATTACACTGTATGTGCCCCATTATACTGTATGTACCCCATTATACTGTATGTACCCCATTATACTGTATGCGCCCCATTATACTGTATGTACCCCATTATACTGTATGCGCCCCACTGTTATACTGTATGTACCCCATTATACTGTATGTGCCCCATTACACTTTATGCACCCCATTATACTGTATGTACCCCATTATACTGTATGTACCCCATTATACTGTATGGGCCCCATTATACTGTATGCACCCTATTATACTGTATGCACCCCATTATACTGTATGTACCCCACTGTTATACTGTATGTACCCCATTATACTGTATGCGCCCACCCCATTATACTGTATGCACCCCATTATACTGTATGCACCCACCCCATTATACTGTATGCACCCCTTTATATTGTATGCGCCCCACTGTTATACTCTATGTACCCCATTATACTGTATGCACCCCATTATACTGTATGCACCCCTTTATATTGTATGCGCCCCACTGTTATACTCTATGTACCCCATTATACTGTATGTACCCCATTATACTGTATGCACCCCATTATACTGTATGCGCCCCATTATACTGTATGTGCCCCATTACACTGTATACACCCCATTACACTGTATGTACCCCATTATACTGTATGCGCCCCATTACACTGTATACACCCCTTTATATTGTATGTGCCCCACTGTTATACTGTATGTACCCCATTATACTGTATGTACCCCATTATACTGTATGTACCACATTATACTGTATGCGCCCCATTATACTGTATGCACCCCATTATACTGTATGTACCCCATTATACTGTATGCTGTATGCACCCCATTATACTGTATGCGCCCCATTATACTGTATGCGCCCCATTATACTGTATGCACCCCATTATACTGTATGCGTCCCATTATACTGTATGTACCCCATTATACTGTATGTACCCCACTATACTGTATGCGCCCCATTATACTGTATGCACCCCATTATACTGTATGTACCCCATTATACTGTATGCTGTATGCACCCCATTATACTGTATGTACCCCATTATACTGTATGCGCCCCATTACACTGTATGTACCCCATTATACTGTATGCACCCCATTATACTGTATGTACCCCACTGTTATACTGTATGTACCCCACTGTTATACTGTATGTACCCCATTATACTGTATGTACCCCACTGTTATACTGTATGTACCCCACTGTTATACTGTATGTACCCCATTATACTGTATGCACCCCATTACACTGTATGCACCCCATTATACTGTATGCGCCCCACTGTTATACTGTATGTACCCCATTATACTGTATGTGCCCCATTACACTTTATGCACCCCATTATACTGTATGTACCCCATTATACTGTATGCACCCCATTATACTGTATGTGCCCCATTATACTGTATGCACCCTATTATACTGTATGCACCCCATTATACTGTATGTACCCCAGTGTTATACTGTATGTACCCCATTATACTGTATGCGCCCACCCCATTATACTGTATGCACCCCATTATACTGTATGCACCCCTTTATATTGTATGCGCCCCACTGTTATACTCTATGTACCCCATTATACTGTATGTACCCCATTATACTGTATGTACCCCATTATACTGTATGCGCCCCATTATACTGTATACGCCCCATTACACTGTATGCACCCCATTACACTGTACCCCATTATACTGTATGCACCCCATTATACTGTATGCACCCCTTTATATTGTATGCGCCCCATTATACTGTATGCACCCCATTATACTGTATGCACCCCTTTATATTGTATGTACCCCACTGTTATACTGTATGTACCCCATTATACTGTATGTACCCCATTATACTGTATGTACCCCATTATACTGTATGTACCACATTATACTGTATGCGCCCCATTATACTGTATGCGCTCCATTACACTGTATGCACCCCATTATACTGTATGTACCCCATTATACTGTATGCTGTATGCACCCCATTATACTGTATGCGCCCCATTATACTGTATGCGCCCCATTACACTGTATGCACCCCATTATACTGTATGCGTCCCATTATACTGTATGTACCCCATTATACTGTATGTACCCCATTATACTGTATGCGCCCCATTATACTGTATGCACCCAATTATACTGTATGTACCCCATTATACTGTATGCTGTATGCACCCCATTATACTGTATGCGCCCCATTACACTGTATGCACCCCATTATACTGTATGCGCCCCATTACACTGTATGTACCCCATTATACTGTATGCACCCCATTATACTGTATGTACCCCACTGTTATACTGTATGTACCCCACTGTTATACTGTATGTACCCCATTATACTGTATGTACCCCACTGTTATACTGTATGTACCCCACTGTTATACTGTATGTGCCCCATTATACTGTATGTACCCCACTGTTATACTGTATGTACCCCATTATACTGTATGTACCCCATTATACTGTATGCACCCCATTACACTGTATGCACCCCATTATACTGTATGCACCCCATTATACTGTATGCACCCCATTATACTGTATGCACCCCACTGTTATACTGTATGCACCCCACTGTTATACTATATGTAACCCATTATACTGTATGTACCCCACTGTTATACTGTATGTACCCCATTATATTGTATGTGCCCCATTATACTGTATGTACCCCACTGTTATACTGTATGTACCCAATTATACTGTATGTGCCCCACTGTTATACTGTATGTACCCCACTGTTATACTGTATGTACCCCACTGTTATACTGTATGTACCCAATTATACTGTATGTGCCCCACTGTTATACTGTATGTACCCCATTATACTGTATGTACCCCACTGTTATACTGTATGTACCCCATTATACTGTATGTACCCCACTGTTATACTGTATGTACCCCACTGTTATACTGTATGTGCCCCATTATACTGTATGTACCCCATTATACTGTATGCACCCCATTACACTGTATGCACCCCATTATACTGTATGCACCCCATTATACTGTATGCACCCCATTATACTGTATGCACCCCACTGTTATACTGTATGCACCCCACTGTTATACTATATGTACCCCATTATACTGTATGTACCCCACTGTTATACTGTATGTACCCCACTGTTATACTGTATGTACCCCATTATACTGTATGTGCCCCATTATACTGTATGTACCCCACTGTTATACTGTATGTACCCAATTATACTGTATGTGCCCCACTGTTATACTGTATGTACCCCATTATACTGTATGTACCCCACTGTTATACTGTATGTACCCAATTATACTGTATGTGCCCCACTGTTATACTGTATGTACCCCATTATACTGTATGTACCCCACTGTTATACTGTATGTACCCCATTATACTGTATGTACCCCACTGTTATACTGTATGTACCCAATTATACTGTATGTGCCCCACTGTTATACTGTATGTACCCCATTATACTGTATGTACCCCACTGTTATACTGTATGTACCCCATTATACTGTATGTACCCCACTGTTATACTGTATGTACCCCACTGTTATACTGTATGTACCCCATTATACTGTATGTGCCCCATTATACTGTATGTACCCCACTGTTATACTGTATGTACCCAATTATACTGTATGTACCCCACTGTTATACTGTATGTACCCAATTATACTGTATGTGCCCCACTGTTATACTGTATGTACCCCATTATACTGTATGTACCCCACTGTTATACTGTATGTACCCCATTATACTGTAT
Organism: Xenopus tropicalis; assembly: GCF_000004195.4. Taxonomy (NCBI): domain Eukaryota; kingdom Metazoa; phylum Chordata; class Amphibia; order Anura; family Pipidae; genus Xenopus; species Xenopus tropicalis. Next base: position 151,986,209 of record NC_030680.2, read on the forward strand.
GTACCCCACTGTTATACTGTATGTACCCCATTATACTGTATGCACCCCATTACACTGTATGCACCCCATTATACTGTATGCACCCCATTATACTATATGTACCCCATTATACTGTATGTACCCCACTGTTATACTGTATGTACCCAATTATACTGTATGTGCCCCACTGTTATACTGTATGTACCCCATTATACTGTATGTACCCCACTGTTATACTGTATGTACCACACTGTTATACTTTATATACCCAATTACTGTATCCCCCCATGTCTCCTCTAGGGGCTCCTTGAGCTCCCCCCATGTCTCCTCTAGGGGCTCCCTGAGCTCCCCCTATGTCTCCTCTAGGGGCTCCTTGAGCTCCCCCCATGTCTCCTCTAGGGGCTCCTTGAGCTCCTCCCATGTCTCCTCTAGGGGCTCCTTGAGCTCCCCCACTGCCTGCAGGGATGTTCCTACCTCCCTATTTACCCCCTAGGGGGCACTAAGCCCAAGGGTAACTCATTCTACATTAGGATTTAAAGGGGAAACAAACTTTACCATAAAAAATAATTGATTCAATGAGACCCAAGGGACTGGTTCCCAGTATGGACATTGACTGGAGCTTCCTCCCCTCTGGGTACTGGGCAGACCCACTCCTGAGCCCCTGATAGGGGGTCGTAGCCCCCCCATTCTGGCTGGGGGTCAGGGGGTGCAGAAGAGACAGGATGGTATATATATTAGTATATAGTTTTATACTCAATCAGTGAAAGAAAAATGCAATAGAAATAAATGACACTGGGCGTCTGGGAAATATTTCTCCATTCAGTGGAACAGAACTGTATCTGTTGCCCAAACGGCCCGAGCCCCACGCTGCATTCTGTGCCCCCCCCCCCCCCCCGACTTGAACTTATTCCAATGTTTATTCCAGATAAGAACCAAATAACAAGCAGGTGTCTCAGCCCAGAGAGTGCGGGGTCTGTGGTACCGAGTCCAGTACATCTGGTTCCCATGTATCCTGCACCCACCGTGCCGAATCCACACCGACACCCGATTAGTTCAACTTTGTTTCCCCCCTCCCCCGAGCCAGAGACACACAGACTGTATCATACGCACCCCAAATCCCCCCCTAACTGGCCTTCAGGCTGGGCCCCCTTAGCCCATAACAAGGTTACAGATATATAGAAACATTGGGGTAACAGTCACCCTGCTATAGTTCCAGGGGTACCCAGGGCACAAATAAGCACTCACCCCAAATCCCCCCCTAACTGGCCTTCAGGCTGGGCCCCCTTAGCCCATAACAAGGTTACAGATATATAGAAACATTGGGGTAACAGTCACCCCGCTATAGTTCCAGGGGTACCCAGGGCACAAATAAGCACTCACCCCAAATCCCCCCCTAACTGACCTTCAGGCTGGGCCCCCTTAGCCCATAACAAGGTTACAGATATATAGAAACATTGGGGTAACAGTCACCCCGCTATAGTTCCAGGGGTACCCAGGGCACAAATAAGCACTCACCCCAAATCCCCCCCTAACTGGCCTTCAGGCTGGGCCCCCTTAGCCCATAACAAGGTTACAGATATATAGAAACATTGGGGTAACAGTCACCCCGCTATAGTTGCAGGGGTACCCAGGGCACAAATAAGCACTCACCCCAAATCCCCCCCTAACTGGCCTTCAGGCTGGGCCCCCTTAGCCCATAACAAGGTTACAGATATATAGAAACATTGGGGTAACAGTCACCCCGCTATAGTTCCAGGGGTACCCAGGGCACAAATAAGCACTCACCCCAAATCCCCCCCTAACTGGCCTTCAGGCTGGGCCCCCTTAGCCCATAACAAGGTTACAGATATATAGAAACATTGGGGTAACAGTCACCCCGCTATAGTTCCAGGGGTACCCAGGGCACAAATAAGCACTCACCCCAAATCCCCCCCTAACTGGCCTTCAGGCTGGGCCCCCTTAGCCCATAACAAGGTTACAGATATATAGAAACATTGGGGTAACAGTCACCCCGCTATAGTTCCAGGGGTACCCAGGGCACAAATAAGCACTCACCCCAAATCCCCCCCTAACTGGCCTTCAGGCTGGGCCCCCTTAGCCCATAACAAGGTTACAGATATATAGAAACATTGGGGTAACAGTCACCCTGCTATAGTTCCAGGGGTACCCAGGGCACAAATAAGCACTCACCCCAAATCCCCCCCTAACTGGCCTTCAGGCTGGGCCCCCTTAGCCCATAACAAGGTTACAGATATATAGAAACATTGGGGTAACAGTCAGATATAAAAGCTCATATAAAGGCAGAGTTCCCCTTTAAACTTGATGATGATGAGGATTATTGGGGGGAGGGGAGTAAACTTGGGGTGCTGATGTACAAGTCACTAAGACAAATCCCCATTGTTCCCCCCGTGTTTAGAGAAGAGAGAAAATCCCGCTCAGGTGATCCCTTAATCCGCTAAGGACATAAGCGCTCGGCCACAGAGCTGACAAGGTGGGAGTGGGAGGGGCGGTTCCCATGCCGACACCTGGGGACACAAAGTGCAGAAGATTTGGGAGGGACCCCCGGTTCTTAGCGACGCTCCCTAATGCCCCCGTGTGACAGCTCTGATCCGCCCCATTCAGCGGAATTATTTGCACAGATTACAGGGCCCTTAGAATTCCTGCCGCTGAATGAGCCCTAATGGCGCTTGTGGGCTGAACCCAACCCCAAACAGCTTTGCCTTTAAGCCTTTAATCTGTGTATAAAGGGAGATGCTTTCCCTTCCCAGCGCTCTCGCCCTGGCATCTCCTTACTGGGCGGGGCCCGCGACTGTGAGAAATGGCTCTTTGCTTTTCATTAATAGCCCCCCCGGCAGGTACGGGGCAAACAGAACAGCAATAGGGCAGGGAGAAGCAGAGGGACTTGCCCCATCAGGAAAGGTTAAAGTGGCTTTTTGCCTCCCCTGGTAACTTGTGAGGTGCTGCCCCCCTGAGGTGACCCTCTCAACTGCCCCCCATGGCAGTAATGCCCCAGTCCCTACTAGGTTTTGCCCAACTTGGACTCGGGGGGGCCCTCGCTGTAGGACTAACCAGTCACCCACAAAGATAATACCCCATAATACCCGATAATACCCGATAATACCCGGGTCTTGATGAAACATCAGTTTTTGGGGCACTGTACCCGCACAGGGCACCCAATAGGCACAGAATTTCATGGAGGGCGGTGAGACTCCTCCTCCCTGGTGGTCTTTAGAGACCCTCTCAGCTGTGGGGCCAATGAGGCTTGAGGGTTTGTGTAAGGGAAGCTGATTGGTCAACTTTTTAACCTCATTCCCTTTGATGTGAACCACCAAGTACCCAGGGTTCCCTCCATGCAGAACCTCGGCCAGTTAGGGGGGGATTTGGGGTGAGTGCTTATTTGTGCCCTGGGTACCCCTGGAACTATAGCGGGGTGACTGTTACCCCAATGTTTCTATATATCTGTAACCTTGTTATGGGCTAAGGGGGCCCAGCCTGAAGGCCAGTTAGGGGGGGATTTGGGGTGAGTGCTTATTTGTGCCCTGGGTACCCCTGGAACTATAGCGGGGTGACTGTTACCCCAATGTTTCTATATATCTGTAACCTTGTTATGGGCTAAGGGGGCCCAGCCTGAAGGCCAGTTAGGGGGGGATTTGGGGTGAGTGCTTATTTGTGCCCTGGGTACCCCTGGAACTATAGCGGGGTGACTGTTACCCCAATGTTTCTATATATCTGTAACCTTGTTATGGGCTAAGGGGGCCCAGCCTGAAGGCCAGTTAGGGGGGGGATTTGGGGTGAGTGCTTATTTGTGCCCTGGGTACCCCTGGAACTATAGCGGGGTGACTGTTACCCCAATGTTTCTATATATCTGTAACCTTGTTATGGGCTAAGGGGGCCCAGCCTGAAGGCCAGTTAGGGGGGGATTTGGGGTGAGTGCTTATTTGTGCCCTGGGTACCCCTGGAACTATAGCGGGGTGACTGTTACCCCAATGTTTCTATATATCTGTAACCTTGTTATGGGCTAAGGGGGCCCAGCCTGAAGGCCAGTTAGGGGGGGATTTGGGGTGAGTGCTTATTTGTGCCCTGGGTACCCCTGGAACTATAGCGGGGTGACTGTTACCCCAATGTTTCTATATATCTGTAACCTTGTTATGGGCTAAGGGGGCCCAGCCTGAAGGCCAGTTAGGGGGGATTTGGGGTGAGTGCTTATTTGTGCCCTGGGTACCCCTGGAACTATAGCGGGGTGACTGTTACCCCAATGTTTCTATACCAAGTCCCAGTTAGTCTCTAGCCTCATGGTTGGGTAGTGGAACTAGTACTCCCTGCCGTGGGTAAGTCTATTGTTGGTGTCGGTGCCAATGAGCGGATCTCGGGGTTCAGAGGATTCGGGGTACCTTGCTATATTTATCCCCATAGAATCGTCTCTATGAGGCACAAGCAGCTCGGTGTGGGGGGAAGTCGCCGGGGGAGACGCGGTTAATGGAAATTCGCCGTAATGAGTAGAAATGACTTGGCCGCCATGATTAATGCCCGTCTGCGCCGCGCGGCCCCCGAGGGGATAAAACTTATGAAATTTTCAAGGGAAAACTTTAGAAATAATTACTTTGCCATTTTCTATACCCGCCCCCCCCCCCTGATTTCTTTATTCTCGGGGCGCGGGCGGCGGATGATTTAGGGGTCGGGGCTGAGAGCGAGAATGACGTCAGGGCGACAGCTGCAGCCTTGAAGCACAACAAAGCCGCCGGCCAATGGCGTCGCGCCGTGAAGGAGCGGAACATTCTAAGCTCCATGTCACGGGGGGGGGGGGGGGAGATTTATCACAAACTCGTTGCCGTTTGCAACAAAAAAGAAAAATACGGACGCGGTTTGTTTAACGATTTGTTATTTATACGGTGAAATACGGTTTCTGGCCCCCCCAGAACAGGAACCTGGGGAACTTTCTGTATGTATGGCAGAAAAATAAAAGCACTTTTTTTGCTCCCCCCTATATATATATATTTTCGACTGCAATAAAATTAAAGGGAAACTAAATCCCTAATAAGGGCCAGGCATTTACTGTACTGAGCTGTACAGACTGTTCCGCAGCTCCAGCGGCAAAGTTCCGCATTGGCAATAGATAGAAATAGACAGGCATAGATAGATAGATAGATAGATAGATAGATGATAGATAGATAGATAGACAGATAGACAGATAGATAGATAGATAGATAGATAGACAGATAGATAGATAGATAGATAGATAGATGATAGGTAGACAGACATATAGACAGATGAAATAGATAGACTGACAGATAGATAGATGATAGATAGATAGATTTATAGAGAGATGATGATGATAGATAGATAGATAGATAGATAGATGATAGATAGAGAGATAGATATAAATAGAAAGATATAGATAGATAGATAGATAGAAAGAAATAAAAAGAGATAGATAAAAGATAGATAGATATAAATAGAAAGATAGAAATAGATAGAAATAAATAAAAAGAGATAGATAGATAAAATATAGATAGAAATAGATAGATAGATAAAAGATAGATAGATAGATAGAGAGATGATGATGATAGATAGATGATAGATCGATAGAGAGATAGATAGATAGATAGATAGATAGATAGATAGATAGATACATGGATGTATGGACGGACGCATAGAGAGAGATAGATGATAGATAGATAGATAGATGATAGATAGATAGATAGATGATAGATATAAATAGAAAGAGATAGATAGATAGATAGAAATAGACAGAGATAAATGATACTATCTATATCTATCTGTGTCTGTATATTTGTTCCATACAATTCCCATTTTGGGAAGAATCAGATGAGTGTAAGTTTCTCACACAGAGAGGGATCAGTGTCTCTGGGTCGGGACTGACAAACACCATTGTTATGGATGGGGCTGGCGCCCCCTGCTGGGGGTGAGTGGAACCTCACACAGTAGCCCCTGCCCCTCACTCTCCCGTCGCTACCGGAACAGAAACTGATTTTATTTCTATACAAACGCGGAATCTCCCTGATCCTTATTGTCCCTCTCGCTCTGATTATTTCATTTCTGTAGAACATTCTACAAATTCTAATTTCGCTTTTGCCGCATTAAATATGAAAAAAAGAGACTTTCTCTCGTATTGCGCAGCCGAGACCTCGGAATGTTCCATCGGGCGAATTTATTTACGGGAAACGGTCGTTGGTTTGAGAAACTCAATCAGTTTCACATAAATTCTGCCCGAAATCATTTTTCTTTAATAAATTTCAAATTCACAAATAACATTTTCCCTTTTTTTTCATTTTTATTGCCCCCCGTTTCCCGGTCTCATCTACAGAAATGTCTTTTTTTCTTTTCAGATTTTCTTTATTGAACTTTAGTCCATCAGACTTTTCAGCCAATAATCTCGCAGTATCCGACAATGGGGGCAAATACACATTTTACATTAACAATAAGGGGCAGATTTACTAAATCTCATCATTTCTAATTTTTCTTTATTTTCAAAGTCGACTGAATTCATTTTCCCAAATGTCTGATATTTACTAAAAAAAAGTTGCACGGAAAAGTCGCTCTGAGAAATGTTGAGTTTTTCCAATTGTCGCTGTGAAAATCCCGGTTTATCAAATTGTTGCTGCGACAATTTTAAAAAAGTTATGATTTTCGGACAAAAACCCAGTGAAATCTGTAAAGTTTTGAAATAAAAGAAAGAAATTGAAGGAAAGGGGCGGGGCCTCTGCCGTCGGGGAATCGTCGATTGGGATTTTTTCATTTCACATTTATTCCTTTTTATTTTTATATATATTGTTATATCTTTATCATTTTCATTTCAATTGTTATTATTATTATTATTATCACATTTATTCATTTTTAATTTCACTTATTTGATTTATTATTTCTGTGGTTATTTTTATTTCAACATTTAGATACAATAATAATAATAATATTTCTAATAAAGTTTTCTTTTTGCTCTTTTTTTTTTTTCATCATTTTTCTGCCCGAGGGGAAAATATCAGATTGAATTATTGTTTCATTTCTTATTATTTTCCTACGAATTTGCGGAGTTTCCAGGCGACAGTTTCACAAACATTTTTAAAATTTATTTTTTTATCTGATTTTATTTCAGGTTAAAATAAGTCGATTTTGAAGTGGAGAATTTCAATGAAATATTCGGTTTAAATTATTTTCTTTAGAAATGAAAAAACTGTAAACGGCGAAACGGAATTGTTACTGAAACAGAAAGAATTTTAATCTGAATAAACGCTTTGGGGTAGGTGCCGGGGGGGGGGGTAGGTGCCGGGGGGGGGGGGTAGGTGCCGGGGGGGGGGGTAGGTGCCGGGGGGGTAGATTTGAGGGGTAAGTTTGGGTGGGGACTAAATGATTATGAGAATTTGGAATTTTAGGACAAAGCGTTTAATAAACTTTTATTTATCAAAACAAATGAATGTGACAGTGGATCATTTCCCGGGGGATTTGCACAGATTTGCCCCACTCGGGGCAGTTAACAGTTAAGGGGCAGATCTCTAACCCCCCTGAATCCATCAGCCCCAAAACTGCATGAAATGTAACATAATTGTGGGTTTATTTTCCATCTCTTTCGGTCCCCCAGTTGCAGACTAAGGCACAAAGGCTTTGGCGTAACCCCCCGTGTGTATGAAACATACGTGCAGGATAAAGGGGCAATTCCTGTATCTACTTCTCTTTATAATAAGCGGCTGAGACCATGAACCCCCAGCGGCCAATACACAGAGTGGGAGGAGCTTATCTGGTAACAACAGGTGCCCCCCCTGCCCCCCCCCCCGCCCCATAGTTCTACTTTATATTTAGCAACAACTTCCTCACCCCCAGGGAAACGCTAAGCTGGAGGGGCAGGGGGGGTCCTAATCCCCTAGGGGCAATAATAACATCACTGAGTCAGTAGCAGAAAATTACTTACCCCCCCCCCTGCCCTCTTGTTCTTTAAAATAGATGCCCAAAAACTTGGTCAAAACAATTGACCAATGAGAAAGCTGCTTCTTTATGCACAATGGCAGCCATCTTGCTTTTATCTTACATAGGAAGGTTATGATCTGACACTGGAATCAGACATATGGGGGGGGGCAGAATCCAGCAGGACCCATTAATGGCCCTTTCTGTGTTTGGGGCCCCCCCACGCTGAGACCTGGGGTAACTGTCCCTCTGTTATAGGAAATGTGATGTTTGAGAGATTCTGATTTGCTCAGTCTGTAACTGGGCCCCCAGTGCCCCCTAGTGGCCGTGCAGGATACATGTTCTGTAATGAAGCTGCTGATGGTCCAGTTGGAAAAAGTGCAAATTCATTACACCGGGGCATTTAGTCAATAGGGGCAGAGATGCCCAGCAGGGGGTAAGTAGGTCATTATTTGCCACTCACACAACTTCTGGCTCAGTGGGTGGGCAGCTAAACGCTTGCGATTGCCCTCTGGGGTGAAGGCAGTTGCCACTTATGCCAATGAAGGGGCAATTGGTCTGTGTGTTGGGGAGAAATACAGGGGCACCAATAGGAATTATAGGGGCACCAATAGGAATTATAGGGGCACCAATAGGAATTATAGGGGCAGAGATAGGAATTATAGGGGCACCGATAGGAATTATAGGGGCAGGGATAGGAATTATAGGGGCACCGATAGGAATTATAGGGGCAGCGATAGGAATTATAGGGGCACCAATAGGAATTATAGGGGCACCGATAGGAATTATAGGGGCAGAGATAGGAATTATAGGGGCACCGATAGGAATTATAGGGGCAGAGATAGGAATTATAGGGGCACCGATAGGAATTATAGGGGCACCGATAGGAATTATAGGGGCAGCGATAGGAATTATAGGGGCAGCGATAGGAATTATAGGGGCAGCGATAGGAATTATAGGGGCACCGATTAGGAATTATAGGGCAGCGGATTAGGAATTATAGGGGCACCAAGATAGGAATTATAGGGGCAGAGATAGGAATTATAGGGGCACGAATTATAGGGGCGATAGGAATTATAGGGGCGATAGGAATTATAGGGGGCAGAGATAGGAATTATAGGGGCAGAGATAGGAATTATAGGGGCAGATAGGAATTATAGGGGCACCAATAGGAATTATAGGGCAGAGATAGGGGGGCACCAATTATAGGGGCACAGATAGGAATTATAGGGGCAGAGATAGGAATTATAGGGGCAGAGATAGGAATTATAGGGGCAGAGATAGGAATTATAGGGGCAGAGATAGGAATTATAGGGGCACCGATAGGAATTATAGGGGCACCGATAGGAATTATAGGGGCAGAGATAGGAATTATAGGGGCACCAATAGGAATTATAGGGGCAGAGATAGGAATTATAGGGGCACCGATAGGAATTATAGGGGCAGAGATAGGAATTATAGGGGCAGAGATAGGAATTATAGGGGCACCGATAGGAATTATAGGGGCAGAGATAGGAATTATAGGGGCACCGATAGGAATTATAGGGGCAGAGATAGGAATTATAGGGGCACCGATAGGAATTATAGGGGCAGAGATAGGAATTATAGGGGCAGAGATAGGAATTATAGGGGCACCAATAGGAATTATAGGGGGCAAGGATAGGAATTATAGGGGCATGAGATAGGAATTATAGGGGCAGAGATAGGAATTATAGGGGCAGAGATAGGAATTATAGGGGCAGAGATAGGAATTATAGGGGCACCGATAGGAATTATAGGGGCAGAGATAGGAATTATAGGGGCAGAGATAGGAATTATAGGGGCAGAGATAGGAATTATAGGGGCACCAATAGGAATTATAGGGGCAGAGATAGGAATTATAGGGGCAGAGATAGGAATTATAGGGGCACCAATAGGAATTATAGGGGCAGAGATAGGAATTATGGGGCACAATAGGAATTATAGGGGCAGAGATAGGAATTATAGGGGCACCGATAGGAATTATAGGGGCAGAGATAGGAATTATAGGGGCACCGATAGGAATTATAGGGGCACCGATAGGAATTATAGGGGCAGAGATAGGAATTATAGGGGCACCAATAGGAATTATAGGGGCAGAGATAGGAATTATAGGGGGCACCATAGGAATTATAGGGGCAGAGATAGGAATTATAGGGGCACCAATAGGAATTATAGGGGCAGAGATAGGAATTATAGGGGCACCATAGGAATTATAGGGGCAGAGATAGGAATTATAGGGGCACCAATAGGAATTATAGGGGCAGAGATAGGAATTATAGGGGCACCAATAGGAATTATAGGGGCAGAGATAGGAATTATAGGGGCAGCGATAGGAATTATAGGGGCAGAGATAGGAATTATAGGGGCAGAGATAGGAATTATAGGGGCAGAGATAGGAATTATAGGGGCAGAGATAGGAATTATAGGGGCAGAGATAGGAATTATAGGGGCGATAGGAATTATAGGGGGCAGAGATAGGAATTATAGGGGAGAATTATTAGAATAGGGGCAGAGATAGGAATTATAGGGGCCAGATAGGAATTATAGGGGCAGAGATAGGAATTATAGGGGCACCAATAGGAATTATAGGGGCAGAGATAGGAATTATAGGGGCACCGTATAGGAATTATAGGGGCAGAGATAGGAATTATAGGGGCAGAGATAGGAATTATAGGGGCACCAATAGGAATTATAGGGGCAGAGATAGGAATTATAGGGGCACCGATAGGAATTATAGGGGCAGAGATAGGAATTATAGGGGCAGAGATAGGAATTATAGGGGCAGAGATAGGAATTATAGGGGCACACAAATAGGATTATAGGGGCAGAGATAGGAATTATAGGGGCACCGATAGGAATTATAGGGGCAGAGATAGGAATTATAGGGGCAGAGATAGGAATTATAGGGGCAGAGATAGGAATTATAGGGGCAGAGATAGGAATTATAGGGGCACCGATAGGAATTATAGGGGCAGAGATAGGAATTATAGGGGCAGAGATAGGAATTATAGGGGCACCAATAGGAATTATAGGGGCAGAGATAGGAATTATAGGGGCAGAGATAGGAATTATAGGGGCACCGATAGGAATTATAGGGGCACCAATGAAAGAGAATTGCCCCATGACTACATCCTCCCCCGACCACGCCCCATTATGCTGAAACCCCGCCCATTATCTGAACCCATTCGCTCTCCCGCAACCCTTGTGGCCCAATAATCGCTCATCTTTTGGCTTCGCTCCATGAAGGGAACACAGGTGTGCTGATAACTCATTCATTGCCCCTCCCCATTGTAAAACGCCACACCCCCTGGGTCAGTTGGCCACACCCCCTCTGACTGTCTGTAATGGGGGATTATAACACAATGGGAAGGCAATGAGAGCTGATACTGAAGGTTCTGTCTGACAATGGAGGGAAAATAAAGGGGAAATAAAGCAAAACAAGTCAATGAATCCCATGGAGGGACACTAAGGAGCACATTTACTAACCCACGAATCGTCCGACGGCGTCCGAATGCGTTTTTTTCGTAATGATCGGTACTTTCGGAAATTGTCGTGACTTTTTCGTAGCCATTACGATTGCTTCGCAAAATGTTGCAACTTTTTCGTAGCGTTATGACTTGCGCGAAAAGTTGCGGCTTTTTTGCAGCTTTCGCGCCGAGTACGAAAGTTTCGGATTCATTCAAGCTTCAGTATGGAGACTTTCCTTGGGCCGGGTTGGAGCTGCAGAGTGCCATTGAGCCCTATGGGAGACTTTCCTTGGGCCGGGTTGGAGCTGCCATTGAGCCCTATGGGAGACTTTCCTTGGGCCGGGTTGGAGCTGCAGAGTGCCATTGAGCCCTATGGGAGACTTTCCTTGGGCCGGGTTGGAGCTGCAGAGTGCCATTGAGCCCTATGGGAGACTTTCCTTGGGCCGGGTGGAGCTGCAAGTGCCATTGAGCCCTATGGGGAGGCTTTCCTTGGGCCGGGTTGGAGCTGCAGAGTGCCATTGAGTCCTATGGGAGACTTTCCTTGGGCCGGGTTGGAGCTGCAGAGTGCCATTGAGCCCTATGGGAGACTTTCCTTGGGCCGGGTTGGAGCTGCAGAGTGCCATTGAGCCCTATGGGAGACTTTCCTTGGGCCGGGTTGGAGCTGCAGAGTGCCATTGAGCCCTATGGGAGACTTTCCTTGGGCCGGGTTGGAGCTGCAGAGGGCCATTGAGCCCTATGGGAGACTTTCCTTGGGCCGGGTTGGAGCTGCAGAGTGCCATTGAGCCCTATGGGAGACTTTCCTTGGGCCGGGTTGGAGCTGCCATTGAGCCCTATGGGAGACTTTCCTTGGGCCGGGTTGGAGCTGCAGAGTGCCATTGAGCCCTATGGGAGACTTTCCTTGGGCGGGTTGGAGCTGCAGAGTGCCATTGAGCCCTATGGGAGACTTTCCTTGGGCCGGGTTGGAGCTGCAGAGGGCCATTGAGCCCTATGGGAGACTTTCCTTGGGCCGGGTTGGAGCTGCAGAGTGCCATTGAGCCCTATGGGAGACTTTCCTTGGGTCAGGTTGGAGCTGCAGAGTGCCATTGAGCCTATGGGAGACTTTCCTTGGCCGGGTTGGAGCTGCCATTGAGCCCTATGGGAGACTTTCCTTGGGCCGGGTTGGAGCTGCAGAGTGCCATTGAGCCCTATGGGAGACTTTCCTTGGGCCGGGTTGGAGCTGCAGAGTGCCATTGAGCCCTATGGGAGACTTTCCTTGGGCCGGGTTGGAGCTGCCATTGAGCCCTATGGGAGACTTTCCTTGGGCCAGGTTGGAGCTGCAGAGTGCCATTGAGCCCTATGGGAGACTATCCTTGGGCCGGGTTGGAGCTGCCATTGAGCCCTATGGGAGACTTTCCTTGGGCCGGGTTGGAGCTGCAGAGTGCCATTGAGCCCTATGGGAGACTTTCCTTGGCCGGGTTGGAGCTGCAGAGTGCCATTGAGCCCTATGGGAGACTTTTCTTGGGCCGGGGTTGGAGCTGCAGAGTGCCATTGAGCCCTATGGGAGACTTTCCTTGGGCGGGTTTGGAGCTGCAGAGTGCCATTGAGCCCTATGGGAGACTTTCCTTGGGCCGGGTTGGAGCTGCAGAGTGCCATTGAGCCCTATGGGAGACTTTCCTTGGGCCGGGTTGGAGCTGCCATTGAGCCCTATGGGAGACTTTCCTTGGGCCGGGTTGGAGCTGCCATTGAGCCCTATGGGAGACTTTCCTTGGGCCGGGTTGGAGCTGCAGAGTGCCATTGAGCCTATGGGAGACTTTCCTTGGGCCGGGTTGGAGTTGCAGAGTGCCATTGAGCCCTATGGGAGACTTTCCTTGGGCCGGGTTGGAGCTGCAGAGTGCCATTGAGCCCTATGGGAAGGACTTTCCTTGGGCCGGGTTGGAGCTGCAGAGTGCCATTGAGCCCTATGGGAGACTTTCCTTGGGCCGGGTTGGAGCTGCAGAGTGCCATTGAGCCCTATGGGAGACTTTCCTTGGGCCGGGTTGGAGCTGCCATTGAGCCCTATGGGAGACTTTCCTTGGCCGGGTTGGAAGCTGCCATTGAGCCCTATGGGAGACTTTCCTTGGGCCAGGTTGGAGCTGCAGAGTGCCGTTGAGGCCCTATGGGAGACTTTCCTTGGGCGGGTTGGAGCTGCAGAGTGCCATTGAGCCCTATGGGAGACTTTCCTTGGTCGGGTTGGAGCTGCAGAGTGCCATTGAGCCCTATGGGAGACTTTCCTTGGGCCGGGTTTTGGAGCTTGCATTGAGCCCTATGGGAGACTTTCCTTGGCCGGGTTGGAGCTGCAGAGTGCCATTGAGCCCTAATGGAGACTTTCCTTGGGCCAGGTGGAGCTGCAGAGTGCCATTGAGCCTATGGAGGCTTTCCTTGGGCCGGGTTGGAGCTGCAGAGTGCCATTGAGGGCCCTATGGGAGACTTTCCTTGGGCCGGGTTGGAGCTGCAGAGTGCATTGAGCCCTATGGGAGACTTTCCTTGGGCCGGGTTGGAGCCTGGCAAGAGTGGCCATTTGAAGCACCTATGGGAAGACTTTCCCCTTGGGTCGGGTTGGAGCTGCAGAGTGCATTGAGCCCTATGGGAGACTTTCTTGGACCGGGTTGGAGCTGCGGCATTGAGCCTAATGGGAGAACTTTCCTTGGGCCGGGTTGGAGCTGCAGAGTGCCAATTGAGCCCTATGGGAGACTTTCCTTGGCCAGGTTGGAGCTGCAGAGTGCCATTGAGGCCCTATGGGAGACTTTCCTTGGGCCGGGTTTGGAGGCTGCAGAGTGCATTGAGCCCTATGGGAGACTTTCCTGGGCCGGGGTTGGAGCGCCATTGAGCCCTATGGGAGAGGACTTTCCTTGGCCGGGTTGGAGGCTGCAGAGTGCCATTAGAGCCTATGGGAGATCTTTCCCTTGGGCCGGGTTGGAGCTGCAAGAAGTGCCATTGAGCCTATGGGAGACTTTCCCTTGGGCCGGGTTGGAGCTGCAGAGTGCCCATTGAGCCCTATGGGGAGGCTTCCCTTGGCCGCGGTTTTGGAGGCTGCAGAGTGCATTGAGCCTATGGGAGACTTTTCCTTGGGTCAGGTTTGGAGCTGCAGAGTGCATTGAGCCCTATGGGAAGACTTTCCTTGGGCCGGGGTTGGAGCTGCCCTTGAGCTATGGGAGACTTTCTTGGCCGGGTTGGAGCTGCAGAGTGGCCATTGAGCCCTAATGGGAGACTTTCTTGGGCCGGGTTTGGAGCTGCAGAGTGCCATTGAGCCTAATGGGAAGACTTCCTTGGGCCGGGTTTGGAGCTGCCATTGAGCCCTATGGGAGAACTTTCCTTGGGGCCGGGTTGGAGCTGCATTGAGCCTATGGGAGACTTTCTTGGGCCAGGTTGGAGCTGCATGAGTGCCATTGAGCCCTATGGGAGACTTTCCTTGGGCGGGTTGGAGGCTGCCATTGAGCCCTATGGGGAGAATTTCCTTGGGCCGGGTTGGAGCTGCCATTGGAAGCGCTATGGGAGTACTTTCCTTGGCCGGTGGAGCTGCCATTGAGCCCTATGGGCAGACTTTCCTTGGGGCCAGGTTGGAGTCTGCAGAGTGCCATTGAGCCGCTAAGGGAGCTTTCGCCTGGGCCGGGTTGGGAGCTGCAGAGTGCCCATTGAGCAATGGGAGACTTTCCTTGGGTCGGGTTGGAGCTTGCAGAAGTGCCATTGAGCCTATGGGAGACTTTCCTTGGGCCGGGTTGGAGCTGCAGAGTGCCATTGAGCCCTATGGGGAGACTTTCCTTGGGCCGGTTGGAGCTGCGCATTGAGTCCCTATGCGAGACTTTCCTTGAGGCCGGGTTGGAGCTGCCAATTGAGGGCCCTATGGGAGACTTTCCTTTGGGCCAGGTTGGAGCTGCCAGAGTGCCCATTGAGCCCTATGGGAGACTTTCCTTGGACCGGGTGGAGCTGCCATTGAGCCCTATGGGAGACTTTCCTTGGCCGGGTTGGAGCTGCCATTGAGCCCCTATGGGGAAGACTTTTCCTTGGGGGCCGGGTGGTAGCTGGCCATTGAGCCCTTGGGATGACTTTCCCTGGGCCGGGTTGGAGCTGCAGAGTGCCATTTGAGCCCTATGGGAGACTTTCCTTGGGCCGGGTTGGAGTGCAGAGTGCCATTGAGCCCTATGGGAGACTTTCCTTGGGCGGGGTTGGAGCTGCAGAGTGCCATTGAAGTCCCTATGGGAGGCTTTTCCTTGGGCCGGGTTGGAGCTGCAGAGTGCCTTGAGCCCTATGGGAGACTTTCCTTGGGTGCAAGGTGGAGCTGCAAGAGTGCCATTGAGCCCATGGGAGACTTTTCCTTGGGCCGGGTTGGGAGCTGCAGAAAGTGCCATTGAGCCTATGGGAGACTTTCTTGGGTCGGGGTTGGAGCTGCAGAGGTGCCATTGAGCTATGGGGAGACTTTCCTTGGGCCGGGTTTGAGAAGCTGCAAAGAGTGCCACTGAGAGCCCTATTGGGAGACTTCTCCTTGGGTCGGGTTGGAGCTGCCAGAGTGCCCATTGAGCG
Organism: Xenopus tropicalis; assembly: GCF_000004195.4. NCBI lineage: Eukaryota > Metazoa > Chordata > Amphibia > Anura > Pipidae > Xenopus > Xenopus tropicalis. The sequence continues at coordinate 152,002,126 of NC_030680.2, forward strand.
CCTAAATGGGAGACTTTCCTTGGGCCGGGTTGGAGCTGCACGAGTGCCATTGAGCCCTATGAGGAGACTTTCCTTGGGCCGGGTGGAGCTGCAGAGTGCCATTGAGCCTATGGGAGAACTTTCCCTTGGGCCGGGTTGGAGCTGCAGAGTGCCATGGAGGCCCTATGGGAGACTTTCCTGGGCCGGGTTGGAGGCTGCCATTCGAGCCTATGGGAGACTTTCCTTGGCCGGGTTGGAGCTGCCATTGAGCCCTATGGGAGACTTTTCCTTGGCCCAGTTGGAGGCTGCAGGAGTGCCATTGAGCCACTATGGGAGATTTCCTTGGGCCGGGTTGGAGCTGCATTGAGGGCCCTATGGAGACTTTCCTTGGGCCGGGTTGGAGCTGCCATTAGAGCCCTATGGGAGACTTTCCTGGGCCGGGTTGGAGCTTGCATTGAGCCCTAGTGGGAGCTTTCCTTGGCCAGGTTGGAGCTGCAGAGTTGCATTGAGCCCTATGGGAGACTTTCTTGGGCCGGGTTGGAGCTGGCGAGTGGCCAATTGAGCGCTATGGGAGACTTTCCTTGGGTCGGGTTGGAAGCTGCAGAGTGCCAATTGAGCCTATGGGAGACTTTTCCTGGGGCCGGGTTGGAGCCTGCCATTGAGCCCTAAATGGGAAGACTTCCCTTGGGCCGGGTTGGAGCTGCAGAGTGCCATTAGAGGCCTATGGGAGGCTTTCCTTGGGCCCGGGTGGAGGGCTGCCAGAGTTGCCATTGAGCTTATGGGAGGACTTTCCTTGGCGGGTTGGAGCTGCAGAGTGCCATTGAGCCTATGGGAGACTTTCCTTGGCAGGTGGAGCTGCAGAGTGCATTGAGCCCTATGGAGACTTTCCTTGGGTCGGAGTTGGAGCTGCAAGGTGCATTGAGCTTATGGGAGACTTTCCTTGGGGCCGGGTTGGAGCTGCAGAGTGCCATTGGAGCGCCTATGGGAGACTTTCCTTGGGCCAAGGTTGGACTTGAGAGTGCCATTGAGCCTATGGGAGGCTTTCCTTGGGCCGGGTTGGAGCTGCCAGATGTGCAATTGAGCCCTATGGGAGACTTTCCCTTGGCCGGGTTGAGCTGCAGAGTGACATTGAGCCCTATGGGAGACTTTCCTTGGGCCGGGTTTGGAGCTGCAAGAGTGCCATTGAGCCCTATGGGAGACTTTCCTTGGGCCGGGTTGGAGCTGCCTATTGAGCCCTATGGGTTGACTTTCTTGGCCGGGTTGGAGCTGCGCATTGAGCCCTATGGGTGACTTTCCTGGCCGGTTTTGTTGGGAGCTGCATTGAGCCCTATGGGAGACTTTCCTTGGGCCGGGTTGGAGCTGCAGAGTGCCATTGAGCCGCCTAATGGAGATTCCTTGGGCGCGGGTTGGAGCTGGCAAAGTCATTGAGTCCCTATGGAGACCTTTCCTTGGGCCGGGTTGGAGCTGGCAGAGTGCCATTGAGCCCTCAATGGGAGACTTTCCTTGGGCCCGGTGGAGCTGGCAGATGTGCCATTGGCCCTATAGGGAGACTTTCGCTTGGGCCGGTTGGAGCTGGCAGAGTGGCCATTGAGCCCTATGGGAGCTTTCCTTGGGCCGGGTTGGAGCTGCAGAGTGCCATTGAGCCCTATGGGAGACTTTCCTTGGGCGCGGGTTGGAGCTGCCATTGAGCCCGCTATGGGAGACTTTCCTTGGGCGGGTTGGAGCTGCAGAGTGGCCATTGAGCCCTAATGGGAGGCTTTCCTTGGGCCAGGTTTTGGAGCTGCGGGTGCCATTGGGCCTATGGGAGACTTTCCTTGGGGGCCGGGTTGGAAGCTGCAGAGTGCCATTGAGCCCTATGGAGACTTTCCTTGGCCCGGGTTGGAGCTGCCATTGAGCCCTATGGGAGACTTTCCTTGGGCCGGGTTTGGAGCTGCAGAGTGCCATTGGAGCCCTACTGGGAAGACTTTCCTTGGGCAGGTTGGAGCTGCAGAGTGCCATTGAGCTATGGGAGACTTTCCTTGGGCGCGGGTTGGAGGCTTGCAGAGTGCCATTGAGCCCTATGGGAGACTTTCCCTTGGGCCGGGTTGGAGGCTGCAGAGTGCATTTGAGCCTATGGGAGACTTTCCTTGGGCGGGTTGGAGCTGCCATTGAGCCTATGGGAGACTTTCCCTTGAGCCGCGGTTGGAGCTGCAGAGTGCCATTGAGGCTTATGGGAGACTTTTTCTTGGCCGGGTTGGAGCTGGCAGAGTGCCCCATTGAGGCCTATGGGAGACTTTCCTTGCCAGGTGAGCTGCAAGAGTGCCATTGAGCCTACTGGAGACTTTCCTTGGGCCGGCGTTGAGAGCTGCAGGACGGTGCATTGAGCCCTATGGGAGAACTTTCTTGCGGGTTGGAGCTGCAGAGTGCCATTGGACCTATGGGAGGACTTTCCTTGGGCCGGGTTGGAAGCCTGCAGAGTGCCATCTGAGCCCCTATGGGAAGAACTTTCCTGGCCGGGTTGGGCTGCCATTGAGCCCTATGGGAGACTTTCCTTGGGACGGGTTTGGAGCTGCAGAGTGCCATTGAGCCATATGGGAGACTTTCTTGGGAGCCGGTAGTCTGGGAGCTGCAGAGTGCAGTTGAAGCCTAATGGGAGACTTTCCTTGGGCCGGGTTGGAGCTGCCATTGAGCCTATGGTGACTTTCCTTGGCGGGTTGGGCTAACTATGGGAGATGTTCCTTGGGCGGGTGAAAGCTGCAGAGTGCCATTGGAAGCCCTAATGGGGACTTTCCTTGGGCCCGGGTTGGAGCTGCCATTGAGCCCTATGGGAGACTTTCCTTGGGCCGGGTTGGAGCTGCAGAGTGCCATTGAGTCGCCCTATGGGAGAACGTTTCCTTGGGCGAGGGTTGGAGCTGGCAGAGTGCCATTCGAGCCGCTATGGGAGCCTTTTCCTTGGGCCGGGTTGGAGCTGCAGAGTGCCTATTGAGGCCCTATGGGAAGACCTATTCCTTGGGGGCCGGGTTGTGAGTCTGCCATTGAGCCCTATGGGAGAACTTTCCTTGGCGGTTGGAGCTGCAGGGTGCCATTAGAGCCTATGGGAAGACTTCCTTGGGCCGGGTTGAAGCTGCAGAGGTGCCAATTGAGCCCCTTGGGAGACTTTTCCTTTGGGCCGGGTTGGAAGGCTGCCATTGAGCCCTATGGGAGACTTTCTGTGGCCGGGTTTGGCTGCAGAAGTGCCATTGAGCCTATGGGAAAGGAGTCTTTCCTTGGCCGGGTTGGAGCTGCAGAGTGCCAATGTGAGCCCTAAAAGGGAGACTTCCTTGGAGCCGGGTTGGAGCTGCAAGTGGCACATTGAAGCCTAATGGGAGACTTTCCTTTGGGCCGGGTTGGAGTCTGCAGAGTGCATTGAGCCCTATGAGGACTTTCCTGGGTCGGGTTGGAGCTGCAGAGTGCCATTGAGCCCATGAGGAGACTCCCTTGGGCTGGTTGGAGCTTGCAGAGTGCCATTGAGCCTATGGGAGACTTTCCTTGGGCCCAGGTTGGAGCTGCCATTGAGCCTATGGGAGGACTTTCCTTGGGCCGTTGGTTGGAGCTGCCATTGAGTCCCTATGAAGACTTTCCTTGGCGGGTGGCAGCTGCAGGAGTGCCATTGGAGCGCCATATGGGAGACTTTCTTGGGTCCGGGTTGGAGCTTGCAGAGTGCATTTTGAGCCCTATGGGAGACTATCCTGTGGGACGGGTTGGAGCTTGCAGAGTGCATTGAGCCCTATGGGAGACTTTCCTTGGGCCGGGTTGCAGCTGCAGAGTGCCATTGAGCCCCTATGGGAGACTATGCCTTGGGCCGGGGTTGGAGCTGCAGAGTGCCATTGGAGACCCTTGGGAGACTATCCATTGGGCGGGGTTTGGAGCTGGCAGGTGCCAGTTCGAAGCCCTATGGGAGACTTATCCTTGGGCCGGGTTGGTAGCAGAGTGCCATTGAGCGCCCTATGGAGGGGAGACTGTCCTTGTGGCCGGGTTGGAGCGCAGAGTGCCATTGAGCCTACTGGAGACTTTCGCTTGGGCAGGGTTGGAGCACTGCAGAGTGCCAATTGAGCCTATGGGAGACTTTCCCTTGGGCCGGGTTGGAGGCTGCAGAGTGCCATTGAGCCCTATGGGAGAACTTTCCTTGGGTCCGGGTTGGAAGCTGCAGAGTGCCATTGAGCCCATGGGAGGCCTTTCCTTTGGGCGGGTTGAGCTGCAGAGTGCCATTGGAAGGCCCTATGGGAGACTTGTCCTTGGCTGGGGTTGGAGCTGCAGAGTGCGCATTGAGGCACCCTATGGGAGACTTTTCCTTGGGCCGGGTTGTCGAGCTGCAGAGTGCCAATTGAGCCCTATGGGGAGACTTTCCTTTGGGCCGGGTTGGGAGGCTGCAGAGTGCCATTTGAAGCGCCTATGGGAGACTTTCTTGGGCCGGGTTGGAGCTGAATGAGTGCCATTGAGCCTATGGGAGTTACTTTCCTTGGGCCGGGTTGGAGCTGCATGAGTGCCATTGAAGCCCTATGGGAGACTTTCCTTGGGCGCGGGTTGGAGCTGCAGAGTGCCAATTGAGGCCCTATGGGAGGGGTTCCTCTTGGCCGGGTTGGAGCTGCAGAGTGCCAAATTGAGCCCTATGGTGTTGTAGACTTTCCTTGGGTCGGGTTGGAGCTGGCAGAGTGCCATTTGAGCCCTATGGGAGACTCTCCTTGGGGCGGGTTTGAGTGCAGAGTGCCATTGAGCCCTTGGGAGGCTTTCCCTTGGGCCGGGTTGGAGCTGCAGAGTGCCATTGAGCCCTATGGGAGACTTTCCTTGGGCCCGGGTTGGAGCTGCAAGAGTGCCATTGATGCACTATGGGAGACTTTCCCTTGGGCCGGGTTGGAGCTGCCATTGAGCCCTATGGGAGACTTTCCTTGGGTCGGGGTTGGAGCTGCAGAGTGCCATTGAGCCCTATGGGAGACTTTCCTTGGGCCGGGTTGGAGCTGCAGGTGGCCATTGAGCCTATGGGAGACTTTCCTTGGGCCGGGTTGGAGCTGCCATTGAGCCCTATGGGAGACTTCCGAAATCATGCTAAGTCTGAAAGTTTCGCCCGCCGCTTACGAGCGCTCAAAACGAAAAAGTCGCGACAAGATACGAAAAGTCGTAACGGCGACGAAAAAATCGCAAAAAATATGAAAAAGTCGCAAAATGTTCGTTTTCCAATTCGGATTCGTGCGTTAGTAAATCAGCCCCTAAGTGGAATATAATTGCCCCCCGGCCCTGTAATTCCCTTTAATGGCGCCGCCGCTCCTGAAAGGTGAATGAATTTATTTGACTGCGGGGAAATGAGTTCCGTCTCGTTATACAAATTGCTGCCGATTAAACTGATTTATTCTATTAATTTATTGTGTTTGTTTTGGCCCCCAGCCCCCGGCCCCCACACCCAAACTCTCTCCCAATTAACCTGAAAGAACATTAATTCCCTGTCGCTTCCTTTGTACCTTCATGGCTGTTACACAGATACCCCCGGGGGCAAGTGGGGGCAATTCCAAGCTGGAAACCGCATGGCAACGACACAAATCATAATTACAGGATCCGCTGGGATTTAATCCTACTGTGCAACTCCTATGGGTCTGAGGGTATAACAATGGGGGGGTAGGTATGGGTCTGAGGGTACAACAATGGGGGGGTAGGTATGGGTCTGAGGGTACAACAATGGGGGGGTAGGTATGGGTCTGAGGGTAACAACAATGGGGGGGTAGGTATGGGTCTGAGGGTACAACAATGGGGGGGTAGGTATGGGACTGAGGGTATAACAATGGGGGGGTAGGTATGGGTCTGAGGGTACAACAATGGGGGGGTAGTTATGGGTCTGAGGGTATAACAATGGGGGGGTAGGTATGGGACTGAGGGTATAATAATGGGGGGGTAGGTATGGGTCTGAGGGTATAACAATGGGGGGGGTAGGTATGGGTCTGAGGGTTATAACAATGGGGGGGTAGGTATGGGACTGAGGGTATAACAATGGGGGGGTAGGTATGGGACTGAGGGTATAACAATGGGAGGTAGGTATGGGTCTGAGGGTACAACAATGGGGGGGGTAGGTATGGGTCTGAGGGTACAACAATGGGGGGGTAGGTATGGGTCTGAGGGTATAACAATGGGGGGGTAGGTATGGGACTGAGAGTATAATAATGGGGGGTAGGTATGGGACTGAGGGTATAACAATGGGGGGGTAGGTATGGGTCTGAGGGTATAACAATGGGGGGGTAGGTATGGGTCTGAGGGTACAACAATGGGGGGGTAGGTATGGGTCTGAGGGTATAACAATGGGGGGGGGTAGGTATGGGTCTGAGGGTATAACAATGGGGGGGTAGGTATGGGTCTGAGGGTATAACAATGGGTGGGTAGGTATGGGACTGAGGGTATAACAATGGGTGGGTAGGTATGGGACTGAGGGTATAACAATGGGGGGGTAGGTATGGGTCTGAGGGTATAACAATGGGGGGTAGGTATGGGTCTGAGGGTATAACAATGTGGGGGGTAGGTATGGGTCTGAGAGTATAATAATGGGGGGTAGGTATGGGACTGAGGGTATAACAATGGGGGGGTAGGTATGGGTCTGAGGGTATAACAATGGGTGGGTAGGTATGGGACTGAGGGTATAACAATGGGTAGGTAGGTATGGGACTGAGGGTATAAACAATGGGGGGGGTAGGTATGGGTCTGAGGGTATAACAATGGTGGGTAGGTATGGGACTGAGGTATAACAATGGGGGGGTAGGTATGGGACTGAGGGTATAACAATGGGTGGGTAGGTATGGGACTGAGGGTATAACAATGGGGGGGTAGGTATGGGTCTGAGGGTACAACAATGGGGGGGTAGGTATGGGACTGAGGGTATAACAATGGGGGGGTAGGTATGGGTCTGAGGGTATAACAATGGGGGGGGTAGGTATGGGACTGAGGGTATAACAATGGGGGGTAGGTATGGGACTGAGGGTATAACAATGGGGGGGTAGGTATGGGTCTGAGGGTACAACAATGGGGGGGGTAGGTATGGGTCTGGGTACAACAATGGGGGTAGGTATGGGTCTGAGGGGTATAACAATGGGGGGGTAGGTATGGGTCTGAGGGTACAACAATGGGGGGGGTAGGTATGGGTCTGACGGTACAACAATGGGGGGGTAGGTATGGGACTGAGGGTACAACAATGGGGGGGTAGGTATGGGACTGAGGGTATAACAATGGGGGGGTAGGTATGGGACTGAGGGTATAATAATGGGGGGGTAGGTATGGGACTGAGGGTATAATAATGGGGGGGTAGGTATGGGACTGAGGGTATAACAATGGGGGGTAGGTATGGGACTGAGGGTATAACAATGGGGGGGTAGGTATGGGACTGAGGGTATAATAATGGGGGGGTAGGTATGGGACTGAGGGTATAACAATGGGGGGTAGGTATGGGTCTAAGATCAAGCGGGAGGGGTATCAGGGTGCCCATAGTGACATGGGGTGCCAGTTCTGCCCCAGTGAGTAGGAACTACAGATCCCAAGATCCCCTGAGGGCCTGGGGAGGATGCTGGGAGTCGCTACTTGGTGCCCAATGGGGGTTGCTGTTCCATTGTATCAGTGTCCAGTGATTAGTTGGCCCCCCACTGTGCAATCATGGCAACCGCCCCCCCCCCACTGTGCCACCCCAACAGCCCCCAGATGCCTCACTGTGCCACCCCAACAGCCCCCAGATGCCTCACTGTGCCACCCCAACAGCCCCCAGATGCCTCACTGTGCCACCCCAACAGCCCCAGATGCCTCACTGTGCCACCCCAACAGCCCCCAGATGCCTCACTGTGCCACCCCAATAGCCCCCAGATGCCTCACTGTGCCACCCCAACAGCCCCTGATGTCTCACTGTGCCACCCCAACAGCCCCCAGATGCCTCACTGTGCCACCCCAACAGCCCCAGATGCCTCACTGCAGGGCAGATATGGGGGCAGCGGGGGTGTCTCCATTGTTTATTCCTTTAGGGAAATTGCTAGTGATTTGCCTCCAGGGTCCAACATGTCACTTGGTACCGAACCTTCCCAAATGCATTGAACATCTATGTGCCCTTGGGTCTCATGTATCCCATGGATCTGTGCTCCTAGCAACCAGAGGATTTATTTCTAGGGGGTAACAGGGGGCACAGCTATGGGCACAGTATGTCCCCCCCACCTGTCTCTTCTGCATCTCTCACCCCTGCACTGGTCTGTCACACAGGGGGACCCCAATCCTAGGAACCCCAGGGACACAGACATGACCCATAATACCCCCTCATGTACCAGGCCGCTGCTGGGTTTTACCTCATGAGGACCCCTGGGTGCCCATAAGGGTGGGTATGGGTGCTGGATGTATTAACAATGTGGGGCAGGGAGGGCACAGAGAATGCCCGGTGGCACTGGGCCCCCTGTAACCATGGGGGCTGCTGTGTATATAGTTGCCCCCCTGAGGCCATATGGACTGCACTGTTGGGTCTTCTAAATGGGACCCAGAGTCCGTTTCAGCTCCAGCCAATCACAGATGAAAGTCTTTCTGGGCACAATTCTGGTTTTAGTTCTGATAAACATTGTCACCGGGCATCGCTACAAAGTCTGCGCATCCCCAGCGATTTAGGCAGGACGGGATCATTAATGGTAGAAGAGATGGGGTCGTGCAGGAACAGCCGATCTGATTCTTATTGTTATACAAAGGGTCTGTATGGAGCAGGAACCCCCCCGGCTCTCCCACTAATTCTGTTGGACCAGGAGACATGAGTAGGGGCAGAAGGGCACGGCGTTGGCTGATGGGGCAAATCTAAGTACATAAAGTACAGTGAAGGAAATGTCAGCTGTTGGGCCGAGGCCATTGCCAGGACATAATTAGAGAGCACAGACTAGAACGGCCTATTCTTAGCAACTTTTCAATTGGTCTTCATTATTAATTTTAGTTTTTGAATTATTTCCCTTCTTCTTCTGCCTCTTTGCAGCTTTCAAATGGGGGTCACTGACCCCGGCAGCCAAACCCTATTGCTCTGTGAGGCTCCAGTTTTATTGTTATTGTTACTTTTTATTACTTAGCTTTTTATTTACCGTATATACTCGAGTATAAGCCCAGTTTTTCAACACCAATAATGTGCTCAAAAAGGCACCCTCGGCTTATACACGAGCATATACGGGCGTGCCCTTGAGCATACCGTCGCTCGCACCCCCCCACCCCTGTGGATGTCTGTTCTGCCCGTTTGTGCTGCACGAAATAATAATAAAAGTAGTGAATTAAGGACATAATAGAGCAAGACGGGGTCAGTAGAGAAAGGTGGGGAGAGTAATGCTAAGTGTTGGCCATAGGGGGTGCTGTAAGATGCTATAGACAGTCACTATTTATCAGGCTGGTGGGGGGCTGTTCACAGGGGGTCACGCTGAGTGTCCTTTTATTATTTATTTCATTATTGAGACTTAACCGTAGCGGCTGCATTTCCCACCCTAGGCTTATACTCGAGTTAATACGTTTTTCCAGTTTTTTTAGGTAAAATTAGGTACCTCGGCTTATACTCGAGTATATACGGTAGGCCCCTCCTCTGTTCATATTCCTGTCTGTCAAATCACTGCCTGGTTGCTAGTTTATATTGGACCCTAGCAACCAGATAGCTGCTGAAATTCCAAACTGCAGAGCTGCTGAACAAAACGCTAAGTAATTCAGAAACTGCAAATAATGAAAAAAAGGAAGACCAATTGGAAATGATCTCAGAATAAGTACAAGGGGCTCCATATTATCATTATTATATTTTATTGCCCGCGCCGGATAATGACCGGGGCAGAGACCTGGCTCCAGGGGCAGTTTATAGGGATGTAGAGATAAGATTGTGCTTACAGAATCCATCACTGATGTGTGAGCGCCACCTTGTGGGCATTTGGGAACATTTACAAAAAATATTCAGACCCAGTAATATATATAATAATAATAATAATAATATATCCGCCCAGTTCTGCCATTTCCTATCACAGGTGATGGGAGGGTTTAGGGGGGCAGATCACGGGGGGCAGATCAGGGGGGGCTAATGATGCAATAGTTACACAAATAGGGCCATATCTATTATAGTGTGATGTTGCCCGTAGCAACCTGTCAGATCTTTGCTTTTGTTTTCTAACGGTAAGTGACTGTTAAATTCTAATTGCTGATTGGTTGTGCAAAAAACATGGCAGTGACTGACTGAGCCCGATACAAATGTGATCCGGTCCCCGTAGGCACCTACCTGGGTGTTTTCACTTCCCATGAACTTTAATCTGGTTCTGCTGGATCTCTGGGTTCTGTACAGGCAGTTACACCCCAACTCAGTAAATCCCGTCCCAGTTCTACTGAATCCCGAGGGGAAACGATTCCTTTCTGACTTTAAATGGCCAATTGGACCAGAACCTGCATTAACTTTGTACTAAGAGTAGGAATCCCACAGGCATAATATTACCTTGTACCTATCTAATGTATCTGCCAGTACCACTGATTCAGGGGGGGATCCCACAACTTCCCAGCCCCCCCTGTAACTCCCCTTCCTTGTACCTATCTAATGTATCTGCCAGTACCACTGATTCAGGGGGGGGGGATCCCACAACTTCCCAGCCCCCCTGTAACTCCCCTTCCTTGTACCTATCTAATGTATCTGCCAGTACCACTGATTCAGGGGGGGGTCCCACAACTTCCCATCCCCCCTGTAACTCCCCTTCCTTGTACCTATCTAATGTATCTGCCAGTACCACTGATTCAGGGGGGGGATCCCACAACTTCCCAGCCCCCCTGTAACTCCCCTTCCTTGTACCTATCTAATGTATCTGCCAGTACCACTGATTCAGGGGGGGGGATCCCACAACTTCCCAGCCCCCCCTGTAACTCCCCTTCCTTGTACCTATCTAATGTATCTGCCAGTACCACTGATTCGGGGGGGGGGGATCCCACAACTTCCCAGCCCCCCTGTAACTCCCCTTCCTTGTACCTATCTAATGTATCTGCCAAGTACCACTGATTCAGGGGGGGGATCCCACAACTTCCCAGCCCCCCCTGTAACCCCCTTCCTTGTACCTATCTAATGTATCTGCCAGTACCACTGATTCAGGGGGGGGATCCCACAACTTCCCAGCCCCCCCTGTAACCCCCTTCCTTGTACCTATCTAATGTATCTGCCAGTACCACTGATTCGGGGGGGGGGGATCCCACAACTTCCCAGCCCCCCTGTAACTCCCCTTCCTTGTACCTATCTAATGTATCTGCCAGTACCACTGATTCAGGGGGGGTCCCACAACTTCCCAGCCCCCCCTGTAACTCCCCTTCCTTGTACCTATCTAATGTATCTGCCAGTACCACTGATTCAGGGGGGGGGATCCCACAACTTCCCAGCCCCCCCTGTAACTCCCCTTCCTTGTACCTATCTAATGTATCTGCCAGTACCACTGATTCAGGGGGGGGGGATCCCACAACTTCCCAGCCCCCCTGTAACTCCCCTTCCTTGTACCTATCTAATGTATCTGCCAGTACCACTGATTCAGGGGGGGGTCCCACAACTTCCCAGCCCCCCTGTAACTCCCCTTCCTTGTACCTATCTAATGTATCTGCCAGTACCACTGATTCAGGGGGGGGGGGGATCCCACAACTTCCCAGCCCCCCTGTAACTCCCCTTCCTTGTACCTATCTAATGTATCTGCCAGTACCACTGATTCAGGGGGGGGTCCCACAACTTCCCAGCCCCCCCTGTAACTCCCCTTCCTTGTACCTATCTAATGTATCTGCCAGTACCACTGATTCAGGGGGGGGGGATCCCACAACTTCCCAGCCCCCCCTGTAACTCCCTTCCTTGTACCTATCTAATGTATCTGCCAGTACCACTGATTCAGGGGGGGGGGATCCCACAACTTCCCAGCCCCCCTGTAACTCCCCTTCCTTGTACCTATCTAATGTATCTGCCAGTACCACTGATTCAGGGGGGGGTCCCACAACTTCCCAGCCCCCCTGTAACTCCCCTTCCTTGTACCTATCTAATGTATCTGCCAGTACCACTGATTCAGGGGGGGGGGGGATCCCACAACTTCCCAGCCCCCCTGTAACTCCCCTTCCTTGTACCTATCTAATGTATCTGCCAGTACCACTGATTCAGGGGGGGGGGTCCCACAACTTCCCAGCCCCCCTGTAACTCCCCTTCCTTGTACCTATCTAATGTATCTGCCAGTACCACTGATTCGGGGGGGGGGGGGATCCCACAACTTCCCAGCCCCCCTGTAACTCCCCTTCCTTGTACCTATCTAATGTATCTGCCAGTACCACTGATTCAGGGGGGGGGGGATCCCACAACTTCCCAGCCCCCCTGTAACTCCCCTTCCTTGTACCTATCTAATGTATCTGCCAGTACCACTGATTCAGGGGGGGGTCCCACAACTTCCCAGCCCCCCCTGTAACTCCCCTTCCTTGTACCTATCTAATGTATCTGCCAGTACCACTGATTCAGGGGGGGGGGGATCCCACAACTTCCCAGCCCCCCTGTAACTCCCCTTCCTTGTACCTATCTAATGTATCTGCCAGTACCACTGATTCAGGGGGGGGGGGTCCCCACAACTTCCCAGCCCCCCTGTAACTCCCCTTCCTTGTACCTATCTAATGTATCTGCCAGTACCACTGATTCGGGGGGGGGGGGGATCCCACAACTTCCCAGCCCCCCCTGTAACTCCCCTTCCTTGTACCTATCTAATGTATCTGCCAGTACCACTGATTCGGGGGGGGGGGGGATCCCACAACTTCCCAGCCCCCCCTGTAACTCCCCTTCCTTGTACCTATCTAATGTATCTGCCAGTACCACTGATTCAGGGGGGGGGGGATCCCACAACTTCCCAGCCCCCCTGTAACTCCCCTTCCTTGTACCTATCTAATGTATCTGCCAGTACCACTGATTCAGGGGGGGGGGATCCCACAACTTCCCAGCCCCCCCTGTAACTCCCCTTCCTTGTACCTATCTAATGTATCTGCCAGTACCACTGATTCAGGGGGGGGGGATCCCACAACTTCCCAGCCCCCCTGTAACTCCCCTTCCTTGTACCTATCTAATGTATCTGCCAGTACCACTGATTCAGGGGGGGGGGATCCCACAACTTCCCAGCCCCCCTGTAACTCCCCTTCCTTGTACCTATCTAATGTATCTGCCAGTACCACTGATTCAGGGGGGGGGGATCCCACAACTTCCCAGCCCCCCTGTAACTCCCCTTCCTTGTACCTATCTAATGTATCTGCCAGTACCACTGATTCAGGGGGGGGGGGATCCCAAGAAACACAGACGCCGCCGTCTACAAAACCTGAAATATTTTACTTCTTTTAAACTTTGAGCCAAGATCACTGAGATCCCGATGAGTTGATCATTTGATTTCATTGTCGTAAATAAAAACACTGTCAGAGCCACAATAAACGCCATTAGAAATGTACATGATGCAATAAAAATAACCATTAAAATAATAATAATAATAATAATAAAAAAAACGTACAGACCTGCATGGGGGGGTTATACGTATATATAAATGCGACAGTATGGGGGTACACTGAGTGGGGGGGCAGCTTCCTGCTGGGGGGCGGGGCCACACTAACGTATCGTTAGAAGAGAATATCGAGGTTATTAATAATAACAATAAGGCCTCCATTGTTTCCTGTAGCGAGACGGTCACACACCGGTGTATAGAAACAGATAGAAAATGCTACAAACATTAATAAATTACATCGTCACAAAACACAGAAATACTTCACAAGGTGCTATTAAAGTAACCGCGTCCCCTGGGGGTAACGAGTAACGAGCGCTGGTATTCGACTGAAGAACTCGCAATCATCTCCCATCATCCTGTGTTTCCGACAGCACCCACGGCTGCACCCACGCCCCTTGTTTATCAGGCAAATCTTTCCTTTTTTATTTGATTTTTTTTTTTCATTTTTAAATTTTGTCTCAAAAACGGAAATGAAAATATTCACAACTGAAACCCAACGGTCTCTCGTCCCCGGCAAAAATTCCGTATAAATGTAAAATGGCGGCGCTTCTAAATAAAAACAAAATGGAGTCTCTACGGGTATTTTGTAAAAAAAAAACAAAAATATAAAGGGAAAAGTATTGAAAAAGCTATTTACAGGCTACATTCTACGTAAATACGGGAAAGGAAAGAGATCGCCAGTTGCCTGAGAAACAATCAAAGCTCCGTAAGTGCTTTTTTTTCCCCTTGTGCAGACGGGTGTACGTATCCCTACGCCGGATCCTTGCGCCGGGGCCCAATCACATTGCCAGTCCGCGAGTCGTTAGAAGTACTGGGCAGCCTGCGCTATTTGTGTAGAATCAGTCAGATATTGTGTCATGGGGGGCAGTTATAGGGGCGGGGCAGCTGAGCGGAACATGGCGGAGAGGCGGGACAGGAGTGTGTTTGTGTAAGTGCTAATAGGACCGGACACAATTTCTGCCACCTTTTCTCTTTCGGAACCATCGATGGAGTGAACCGGGTGCCTGTGGGTAAATAAAAGCGTAAAAGGCCAATCCTGTAGTGTGTGTGAAGCGATAAAGATGGTGGGTATGAAAAAGGCTGCCATTTTCTTTTCTAAGTCGCCAAAGTGAAGCTGTTTCTCACCGCTGTGTGAAATGAGGTTACAGCGCAATACAAAGTCCATGAAGCGAGACTGTTACTCTGGCTCTAGCATGGGACACACAGCCGGTTGGGCTGACCCCCTATGTGCCAGTAACATTCTGGCAGTGAGAGGCAAAACTGCGCCGTAACCTCACGTAAAGTGATACTGACACTCAAAAACTCTTCAAGATAATAATAATGGACAGAATATAGCCGCCCCCCTCATAGGGGGATCAGATAGGTAATGGGAAAGCATCAGTAAATACTTCTATGGCAAATGCTAAAGCTCATGTTATAATAGGAGCTCAGTCTCTGGTGTCAGTATCCCTTTAACACGTGGTCACTAAGGGCCCCCGCTGTACAACGAGAAGCCATATTGCTCTGTAGCTTCCACTGGTCCCTTCAACTATATGCAACATGCCCCTCCTACTAGCATACTGACCAATAAGGTTAAAGGGGATGTTCACCTATGGGTTAACTGTTAGTATGATGTAATATTCTAAGACAATTGGTCTTCATTTTTTATTTGTAGTTTTTTTAAATATTTCATGTTTTGCTCGGCAACTTTCCAGTTTGGAGAGCAGCTATCTGGTTGCTAGGGTTAAAATTAGCTTAGCAACTAAGGAGTGGTTTGAATGAGAGACTGGTATATGAATAGGGGAGGAACCTGTATAGAAAAATAGGTCATAATAATATTAAAATTGTACTTATTTTTGGCTGCCGGGGTCAGTGACCCCTGTTTAAACACTGGAAAGAGTCAGAAGAAATGATAATAAAGACCAATGGAAAAGTTGCTTAGAATAGGCTATAACACAAGTTAAAGGTGACCAACCCCTTTAACTCACAAGTCCTACCCACTGACAGTCCAATCACTTTGGGCCGAGGAAGAAATCGACAAACCCACAAGGTTCTGCTGAACATTAAGGACGTTGTGAGATAAAAACAGGCGAATAAAATGCTGAACATCCAATGAGAAGCCAAAGCGCCAACATGAATACCCAAGAGCTCCCTATAGCGCCTAACTAGTCTTACAGCGCCCAATGAACTATTGCTTTATGTGCTGCCTACATGAGCGTCAGTAGGGGGTAAGGGCTCAGTAACAAGGTTCTGCCAATCAGAGCTCCTGATCTGGGTGCATAGGTTACCGGGCAGCCTGTTCCTGTTGGATTGAGGCACATCGACCAGAACGTCTCACTCCGGCGATGGTTTGGTGCGGAAAGAAGTTTGGCTTTTCAATTGGCAGTGTAAGGAACATCCCACAATGCATCTGTTTGGCAAAGGTGCAGCCTTCAAATGAAAAGCCAAGGCACCGCCATTTCTATCCATATTACTTGTCCATTAATCACTCTTTTGGGAGAATATTACCAAACAGATTTGGGGCTCATTGCACTCACCAATTGCTATATTTGCTTGACAGCCGCCATATGTAATTTGGTAACCATGGCCGCAAACCATACTTGGCATGAAGGCCTCCTCCCAAGACCAGCGGGTTTTGCCTTGTATGTAGGATAATACTGCTTCTGCCTAAACTCACGTATGCCGCATAGTCTCTCCGTGCCAACTAGGCCTCTGGGCCCCAAAATCTAACAGAGGAGGAGCTGCCATGTTGGTGAAACGGTTGGCATGTACACAAGCGTTGCAGGGTAGACTGGTCACTACTGATACAAACAAGTTATCTTGCATAAACGTAGTCCTGTGCCGTAACTAGTGATTAGCTGGATTCTGGGCCTAAACGAGTAGACTTGACTACAAGGGGCGCGTGTAATATATATATATATATATATATATATGCATTAGACTGTTACTTAGAGACATGCCCAACCCTACACACAACCACAGACTTGGGTTATTACCATGGAACATGGTTCTCTAGATCAGCAGTCTCTTTGGGACCAATGGTGCTGTTTTTTGCCGTCTCCGCTGGAGTGATAGTCATTGTAACCTCATCTATATTAGCTAATTTGGTACCTGAATGTCCGGGATTCTAGGCTACCACCTATGGATATACCCACGTCTCACCTTTCTGACGTTTCCCCTGTAACATGGACCTTCCACGTGTGGCTCTTTGGGAGCCGTCTATGAAACAAAAATGTCCCTTTTTTTGGCAACAACCCTCTCCCAATATTGCAGTAAGGGACCCAGTGACACCCAACAGGATCTGGCTGTGAGGGCTCTAGAGAGAAGGTGTATACGGTCTAACTGGGCTCTGGGCCGTGGAAAGGAACCAAGAAAGTCACCACACAACATTGATCTTGGGGATAATGCAGTAGCAGATGGGAACACGGCTACTTCACGAGTCACTGATGATACGCGGCACACGAATATTCTATTTTCCTACGGCCGCGGACACCCGGCGTATGAGAGACATCATGCGTCCTGATCAGATACGATGGGTTTTACAAGTTGATGCTCCGTACGGAATATATTTTGAATTAAAAAAAAAAACAAAAATTGGTGCATTTCGCTTATACGTCGCCCGAGGGTAAAAGGATCCTCTCCCAAAGCCGGACGCGATCCCTTTCCCGGACACGGAGATCTGATAAAGGACGTTAATATTAAAAATATCTCGAGCAGTTTTCTGTACACGTTCGGCTGCTGGAATTTTATAAAGACTTATTAAAGTGGTGGCAGAAATGTGACTGTTGCCAGCAGGTTGCAGAGTTCCGCCGCAGTCCTACAGCTCAGCAATTAGTCTCCCAGCTCGTTAATCCGTGAGCTTTGGGGGGGGGGGGGTAGAGGTCCCGCTGTTAGCAACACTAAAGGAGGAGTTTGCCGTTCCGATGGATTTTCAGAATCTTCCCAAGCCTCTGTTTTGCTGTGGCCATGCCTTTTTTTGTACGTTTACCTGAAATGATATTAATACAAAAGATTCATATATTAAGTATAGGAAAACAATACTAGCGATAACCTATAGAAGGGAGGAAAGAATTGCAATTTGCCCCCTTGGGCAGAGCCTCGGGCTCAATACAGAGATACGGGCACCATATGAAGAGCAGCGGCCAAAGCTCTAGCGCTGCCCAAGGTCTGAGATCGACCCAATCACTGGGATTCCCCCTCTGCCCAATCACATCCCACCTGCTCCCTGTATCACTCAGAGGGGAGGATAAAATACACTTGTAGTAAGGGAAATAGTAAGAGAAGTGGTAAAACACACTGAGTCCCATACAGAGAATTAGCCCGACTGGCATTGGCACAAGGGAAACCAGGAAGCCCCAATAAAACAAAGATGGCGGCTCTACATGAACATACCCCAGTGCATTGTATAAAGAAGAAGAGCCGGGGGTAGGAGGGTAGTGATTGGTTACTCTGGGTGCCCCCCCTGCGCCCAGTCATTTGCACCTTTCCTGGAAGCTCAGAATGAAGTCAGTAAGAGACTCAGGAAGTAAATGGCAATAGACCCATAACAAACTGGTATGAGCAAAACCTCAGGGACACACATGGGGGTATCAGTGAGGACTGGGGGGGGGGTCATCAGCTCCTCTATATCCGGGTCTCTCACTTCCCACAACTGCACCCCAAAGATCTGTCTCTGTCCCAGGGCATCATAGGAATTATTGTCTCTTTATTTCTGTGGCCCCTCTTGCTCTTCTGTCCATCAGGGACATGTACAGGTATGGGACCTGTTACCCAGAATGCTCGGGACCTGGGGTTTTCCGGATAAGAGGTCTTTCTGTAATTTGGAATTCCATACTTTAAGGGGCTCATTTACTAATCATTGATTTTTAATTTTAAACTTGATTCTGATTTTTTTTTTTTAAAAAAGTCACGGAGAAAAAATGCTGTAACTTGTACAAGATTTACTCTGCGTCTAAACAGCTAATAATCCGAATCCGACAATTCTCTTTTGTCTCAAAACTAGAGATTTCGGTGGGTTTTGTCCGTAGTGACAATTCGAAAAAGTCAAGTTTTTTGCAACTTTTCCCTTTTTTTAGTAAATATCAGACATTTGGGAAAACAAATGTAGTTGAATTTGAAAAAAAAAAAGAAATTATGGAGTTTTAGTTCTGCCCCAATAAGGGGTAATTATATCTTAGTTGGGATCAAGTACAGGTACTGTTTTATTATTACAGAGAAAAGGGAATCATTTAACCATTAAATAAACCCAATAGGGCTGTTCTGCCCCAATAAGGGGTAATTATATCTTAGTTGGGATCAAGTACAGGTACTGTTTTATTATTACAGAGAAAAGGGAATCATTTAACCATTAAATAAACCCAATAGGGCTGTTCTGCCCCAATAAGGGGTAATTATATCTTAGTTGGGATCAAGTACAGGTACTGTTTTATTATTACAGAGAAAAGGGAATCATTTAACCATTAAATAAACCCAATAGGGCTGTTCTGCCCCCAATAAGGGGTAATTATATCTTAGTTGGGATCAAGTACAGGTACTGTTTTATTATTACAGAGAAAAGGGAATAATTTAACCATTAAATAAACCCAATAGGGCTGTTCTGCCCCCAATAAGGGGTAATTATATCTTAGTTGGGATCAAGTACAGGTACTGTTTTATTATTACAGAGAAAAGGGAATCATTTAACCATTAAATAAACCCAATAGGGCTGTTCTGCCCCCAATAAGGGGTAATTATATCTTAGTTGGGATCAAGTACAGGTACTGTTTTATTATTACAGAGAAAAGGGAATCATTTAACCATTAAATAAACCCAATAGGGCTGTTCTGCCCCCAATAAGGGGTAATTATATCTTAGTTGGGATCAAGTACAGGTACTGTTTTATTATTACAGAGAAAAGGGAATAATTTAACCATTAAATAAACCCAATAGGACAGTGTAATAATGGATAATGGGTTTCCGGATAATGTACCCTATACCTGTAAGTTACAGAAGCCCAACTTTGCCAGAATATGCACTGATACAATATCAGGATTATGTTATGGATCACTATATAACTGGGTACAGCAAACTGTATAGTGCTAAATCCAATACTTAATAAGCACAAAGCTCGTATGATATCACTGTGAATTTGAAGTCACACAATAAATCCCACCTCAACTGTAACTAAGAACAACTGGAACATTTTAACATGTTTTGTTGCTGGAGGGCATTTCATATTCCCGTATAATCAGGGCTGAGCGGCTGGGGGGCCACACTTGAATTATACGGCCGGCTCTTGGGCTCCAGAATAAGTCTGTAGGTTACTGAATACACTCTCACCCAACTCACCCATAAATGAAAAGGGTTGAACAGTGCTGGCCTGCACCTCTCATGACTGTGTAACTATCACTTTAATAATAAGTGCCACATTAGCAGTTAAAGGAGACATATTGGATAAATGGAACCCCCTAACCCTGTAGGCAGTTATGAATAATATCCGGTGCTGGTTTCCCTTTGGGCTAAACATTAACCCTATCTGTAACAATGGCCCCTTTATTGGGGCTCCCTATAGATCCTCTCAGGTCCCTGTCTGGGTTTCATATGAGGGGTGGGCGTGTCCTAATGGTCCCTGCCAGAAGCACAGTAGGAGGGGGAGAGCCAATCACAGCCCTGCAGCAAGCACAGTTCCCTATCAGGTCAGCCTAGCTGCTGATTGGTTCCTATCCTACAGTGCCGCCGCCCCCCCTACACAGCCTGGGAAAGGAGGCAGCAGGAAGTGGAACAGATGGGCGGGGCTAGTGGGGATTTTGGAGGCCAAAACACTACTTTTTAAAGCCCATTCCTTCTATAGTTAGAAGAGTACAACTCATAGGCACAATGTTGTTTTTCACACAATCCCCTTTAATATCACATATTTGCTAAAGGAAAAGAACAAGCTCAGTTCCCAGAGTAAGTCCTGCAAGTCTTACAATCAGGTGAACGGCCAATAGGCCACAGGCTTGCACATCAGTTTCCTTGGGCCCAATAAGTTGGGATCAAAGCCCTATGAGGAAATGACAAAAGCAAAGAAGGGGAACAGACATCATAGGGTTAAGGGAACAGACATCGTAGGGTTAAGAGGACAGACATCATAGGGTTAAGGGAACAGACATCATAGGGTTAAGCATGTATTTTGGGGAAACAGACTATCAGATTCCCATTACATGGCAGCATAGAAGGCAGTGCAGTCTGCATCACAACTGATCCATACTCAGCCCTGTAGCAACAGCTTCTATGGCCGATGAGCCCTCACTTTCTGCTTGATGATTTCCAACACCCCCTAAGCTTAGCTCCTCCCCAACAGCCCACTGAGCACGTGCAGTGCCACTGACACACAACAGATGGCCTAACAAGATCCAAGATGGGGGGCAGCTGGGGGCAACTCTGAAGGCCTGGGTCATTACTGCTATAGGGCTGCTGGGCCTCTGGGCTGGGACAGAAGAAAATCTACACCTAGGAGCAGCTCTCCCCGGAGCGCACACTCACACAGGTACCACAAACACACAAGTCCGCGCTCAGGAGGAGGAGGAGGAGGGTTACCTTTGGCAGCTGAGTTATTCGGAGAAGACGCTGACGGTCTCCTTTGTGTGAGGAAGACCCCGGGGGCCATGGGCTGAGGGCCTCTGTTTACTTGGGCCACACCAAACGTGCTTGCACCGGCCGTGTACTCATGGTCAGTGGGGCCACTCAGTGAGACCTCGGGAGAGGAGCTGCCTTCCTGACAAAGCGCATTTGGCATGTTGGGTGAGAGCTTCTTTTTGGAAGTCTTTTTCTTCTTGGGCTTTTGATCCTCCTTTAAGGAAGCAAATCATTATCACCATGAGAACCTTCCTCCTACCTAACGAGGAAATGGTCAGCGCTCATCTAGGGTATCTATCAAGGCCTCGCCCTGCCTCAGTGCTGCAAACAAAACGCTAAGAATTTGCAGTTGGTTTCTAGAATTATTTATGTTACATTGTTTTGTGTATTTTTATTGTATTTAAATTCTGTCTCTGCCCAAACTGAAATTTAACTAGTAGTGGGTGTAGTAGTGGGTGTAGTAGTGGGTGTAGTAGTGGGTGTAGTAGTGGGTGTAGCAGTGGGTGTAGTAGTGGGTGTAGTAGTGGGTGTAGTAGTGGGTGTAGTAGTGGGTGTAGCAGTGGGTGTAGTAGTGGGTGTAGCAGTGGGTGTAGCAGTGGGTGGTAACATTAGCAGTGGGTGTAGTAGTGGGTGTAGCAGTGGGTGTAGTAGTGGGTGTAGCAGTGGGTGGTAACATTAGCAGTGGGTGTAGTAGTGGGTGTAGTAGTGGGTGTAGCAGTGGGTGTAGTAGTGGGTGTAGTAGTGGGTGTAGCAGTGGGTGGTAACATTAGCAGTGGGTGTAGCAGTGGGTGTAGTAGTGGGTGTAGCAGTGGGTGTAGCAGTGGGTGGTAACATTAGCAGTGGGTGTAGTAGTGGGTGTAGCAGTGGGTGTAGTAGTGGGTGTAGTAGTGGGTGTAGTAGTGGGTGTAGCAGTGGGTGTAACATTAGCAGTGGGTGTAGTAGTGGGTGTAGTAGTGGGTGTAGCAGTGGGTGTAGCAGTGGGTGTAGTAGTGGGTGTAGTAGTGGGTGTAGCAGTGGGTGGTAACATTAGCAGTGGGTGTAGCAGTGGGTGTAGCAGTGGGTGTAGCAGTGGGTGTAGCAGTGGGTGGCAGCGCTAGCAGTGGGTGTAGCAGTGGGTGTAGCAGTGGGTGGCAGCGCTAGCAGTGGGTGTAGCAGTGGGTGGCAGCGCTAGTAGTGGGTGTAGCAGTGGGTGTAGCAGTGGGTGGCAGCGCTAGCAGTGGGTGTAGCAGTGGGTGTAGTAGTGGGTGGCAGCGCTCAGTCATTAAGCACACGTATATAATGAGTAAGCTAGGGCTCTAGTCATTTTTCGCATGAGTGCCCTATGATATCGCCCCATTAATGTCTGTAAGATTAATAGGATGAAGTATAGTAGTACTGTATCATGACTCAAGGGGTATTTAGGTAAGTACTGAGGGGGGGAGAGGGGCACGGGTATTTAGGTAGGTACTGAGGGGGGGGGGGCACATCCCATGCTCCCCAGATATAACCTGCTGTGGGTAAACTATATTCCTCTATTATATATATATATACTCCAGTTCCGCATTACAAAGAGGCCTGTTTTTGGGGTTTAGCTCCTCTTTAACTTGCTCATCCCAGAAAAAAAATGTCAGTTGCACCAGTGCACTTACTTAGCAACGCCTGCAGGCCACACCCACTTGTCACCCCTAAGAGCCAGCGGGATGGAGTTTTTAATATACAGTCTCCCATGTCAATCTGCCTGACTATATCCCACCAATTATACTCACAATCACAATGAGCTTCCCCAATAGGCAATACTGGGAGTTTATTAACAACAGGAGTGGCTATGGCTTCCTATCCCTAGCAACTGTCACACAATTCCATCCTGACTCAGCATTGGTCCTGTAACTCTCAGCCTCCAGTAACTAAAATTGATGGGAATGATGGAATAAATGTTAGGAAAGAGATGTAATTCCAGAATTCCAGCCTCAGGCATCGGACTGAAGAAGGTTCTGCCTGAGAGCAGTGTAATGGGTCAGTGTAATAAGTCACATTTTTATAACTATTTTTTATTTAGTTTTTTTTTATTATTTGTTTTTTTTTTATTCTGCATCAAATTGCTGGGGGTCAGTCACTGTGGACCCAATGGTTATTATTTCTTATTTTACTGTTTCCTGTTCAGGTTTTGATCTATTCCCAACATGTCATCCCTATACCAGGATTCTAGGTTCACTTACCCTAGCAACCAGACAGCAAAGCTGCACTGTTGCAAGAAATTAAAAAAAAATCAAGGGGCAGATTTATGACTGAATGGCCAATTCTAAATATCTTTTCAATTGGTCTTCATTGTTTATTTTGTATAGTTTTTAATTATTAGCCTTCCTCTTCCTATCAAATGGGGCAGGCAATTTTGTTCCAGGCAGCCCTTCCAAAAACTGGGCTGTCTGGGTCAAAACCGGACAGGTGGCAACCCTACATCCAAACCACTCCCTGGTTGCTAAGGTAACTTGGACCGTAGCAACCAAATAGCTGCTAAAACTCCAAATTGGAGAGCTGCTGAAAATAAAATAACCTAGAAACTAAAAATGAAGACCAGTCGCAAACTGTCTCAGAATATCACTCTCTGCATTATACTAAGAGTTAATTTAAAGGTGAACAACATACCTGTTACAGCTGTTTGAGTGTGAACCCCATAAAGCAACTGCGCCCCCTACACTGTCACTGCAATAGGAATCCAAATGCCTGTTAGCCCTGCAGCATTGTGGGAATATTGTAGAGAGTGGGCCCATAGCGTAAGGTTTTCTGGTGGGCCCTGGGGTTCCAGTCCGACACTGGGGGGGTCAGTAGAAGGGAGAGTGGTACCGTGACAGCATTAACCCCCAGGGCAGTGGGATTTGGCAGAATAACAGGTGCAAGTGGCATTTTTTTCTGTCCCGGGGCAGAATTCTTTGGAAGCAGCAAGACCCTGGGGGGGGGGGTTTATGTGAGCAAAAGGCTGATAGGTGTCTATTTCCCATGACTGGGGGCACATAAGGGAGCATTCGGGGGGCTCACCTGCTGAGACAGCTTTGCCGCCGCGGCTGCCAGGCCTGTTTCAATAGATGCCACTCTCGTACCTTCCCGGACAGGTCTGTCTTGTCGGGGTATCGAAGGAGCGACTCTCGCTGAAGGTGAACAGTTGGAAAGGAGCTAAGTACAAATATCATAGGCATGTACCAACTGCAACAACTCTACCAACTGTGCCAACTCTACCAACTGTGCCAACTCTACCAACTGTGCCAGCTCTACCAACTGTGCCAACTGCAACAACTCTACCAACTTGGGAGGGAACAGGAGGTAAATTTCACACTGAAAAGGAAAGTATTAGGCTGGCCTAACCCTCTCTCCACTAGCCTAACCCTCTCTCCACTAGCCTAACCCTCTCTCCACTAGCCTAACCCTCTCTCCACTAGCCTAACCCCCTCTCCACTAGCCTAACCCTCTCTCCACTAGCCTAACCCTCTCTCCACTAGCCTAACCCTCTCTCCACTAGCCTAACCCCCTCTCCACTAGCCTAACCCTCTCTCCACTAGCCTAACCCCCTCTCCACTAGCCTAACCCCCTCTCCACTAGCCTAACCCTCTCTCCACTAGCCTAACCCTCTCTCCCACTAGCCTAACCCCCTCTCCACTAGCCTAACCCTCTCTCCACTAGCCTAACCCCCTCTCCACTAGCCTAACCCCCTCCCTTGCCTAACCTCTCCACTAGCCTAACCCTCTCTCCACTAGCCTAACCCTCTCTCCACTAGCCTAACCCCCTCTCCACTAGCCTAACCCTCTCTCCACTAGCCTAACCCCTCTCCACTAGCCTAACCCTCTCTCCACTAGCCTAACCCTCTCTCCACTAGCCTAACCCTCTCTCCACTAGCCTAACCCTCTCTCCACTAGCCTAGCCCCCTAGCCTAACCCTCTCTCCACTAGCCTAATCCTCTCTCCACTAGCCTAACCCTCTCTCCACTAGTCTAACCCTCTAGCCTAACCCTCTCTCCACTAGCCTAACCCTCTCTCCACTAGCCTAACCCTCTAGCCTAACCCTCTCTCCACTAGCTTAACCCCTTCTCCACTAGCCTAACCCTCTAGCCTAACCCTCTCTCCACTAGCCTAACCCTCTCTCCACTAGCCTAACCCTCTCTCCACTAGCATAACCCCTTCTCCACTAGCCTAACCCTCTCTCCACTAGCCTAACCCTCTCTCCACTAGCCTAACCCTCTCTCCACTAGCCTAACCCTCTCTCCACTAGCCTAACCCTCTCTCCACTAGCATAACCCCTTCTCCACTAGCCTAACCCTCTCTCCACTAGCCTAACCCTCTCTCCACTAGCCTAACCCCCTCTCCACTAGCCTAACCCTCTCTTTCCTAGCCTAACCCAGATTACATTTACCTAATCCTCACCCCAGTAACATCCCTCTGGCCCCACTATACTAATCTAGATATGCTCACCTGGAGCTGGACAATATCGCTCTGATATAATCGTTTGGCCCTTGGGCTAACAGTCAGATCATAATGGCAGCCAATGCATGCAGTCAGGAAAGGATCACATCCACTATCTTAACCCAGAGTGCACTTGCCTAACCTGTGTTCAACTAGCCTAAACCAGATTGCCGTTACATAACCCTTTATTATTCTAGCTGAAGTCCGGCCCCACTAGCCTAACTAACATATATTGCACTAGCCTAACCATCTCTCCACTGGCCAAACTTTAGTTCAATGCAGATAAACTGATGAACTCCACTAGCTGAACACTAGCTCCAGTTAACTAGTCCTGGCTCCACTTGCCTAATCCTCACCCAACTAGCCAAACTCTGACTCCACTAGTCAAACTCCAGCTTCAGTGCAGATAAACTGATAAACTCCATTTTGGTCGAGGTTTTAAGGTGAAGACACACGGAGCTACTAGTAGCAGCTACTTGTCATGGCTACAAAAATGCTGATCATTTACTGATAATTGTCTCTATGTGAGTTTAGCAGAGGGAATTCTCAGTAATGTCTATGGCAGGGGATATTCTGGCATTTAGTAGCTGCTACTAAGTAGCTCTGTGTGTCTTCACTCTTAAAGGGGCCTTCTGCAGTCTCAGCCTCAGTCACATGGGGTTAGGCAGTCACATGTCAATCACATTTCCAAGGGAAGATAAAGGAAAATATTCCATGAACTCACATTTCTTTGTAAATGTTCAGCAGAAAACGGGGCTTTATACATGTGACCAATAGCCCCCATTGCTGTGAGTGGATTTAGAAAAGCTCCTCCAGGAACTCTAAGCAGCGCTCTCTGGGCAAGAACTCATGAACATGGCGTAATGCTGGCTCGCTATTCCAAGCAATAAAAGCTGAACAAAGCATCTTGCAGACATGAAATAACAGCAAGTAAAGCCCCATAAAGCATGTATTGGACAGTACTAGGCCCCATTCATTATTTTCCCTAAACTGAAATAAAACCGGATTATTCTGTAACACAAGTTCTCTGGTGTTTAGACATTTCTAAAGGTGGGTGGTTTTGTTCCATCTGCCTCAGCCCATGCTTCCTATCCGGCATCCCTCTGCTACACTTGCACCGTCCCTCTGTGCCGGAACACCAATAAATACATTTTAGTCTCACTGGGAATAAAAGTGTAAGCTTAGGGGCCCCACAGCACATTCTTTGTTCAGAACTGCCGGTGATTCCTCTGCACCCCCTTGTGGCCTCTGGCTTAGATCAAACTATGGGGCGATTGTCCGGGGAATAATATTCTCATACCTGCCACCCCTAATAAGCAAGTACTGCCTCTCGTGGGTGGAGCACAAAAATATCCAGTGTTTTCATTGGCCAATCAGGATACATGGCCTCATACAGAAGCACAGTAATGTTATGGTATGTACTGAGTGTGTATTGGGGGGGCTCAGCACTAATGTTATTGTACAATTTGCAAAGGTTGTAAATAACGAAAAAATAAAACCATAAGGTATAAACTCTAAGCTCTCTCCTTTCTTTTCCCTCCCTCGTCTGCTCGCTTATCTCTCCTCCACCCCTTTTATCCTTCTTTTTGTATTGGTCTCCTTCTCCCCTTTTTCGACTTTCCCCAACTGAATGGGGATTGTGACCACGCCCATTTTTCTGTGACCACACCCCCTAAATACCACACCCATTTTACGAAATTTGGCAGTTTATATGAAGTTTGAACACAATTCTGAAGGTGAAGTTGCCCTTTAAGCTGCGAGTCTCAGTTACCCCAAGAGACCTGTTTAGCTTATTAGTTACACTTGTGCATGGGCTAAGTATTCTGGGCTCTGCCAAAAGCCCCCTTATGTCATTACATTTGAGAAACTTTGTATCTTTTTTGGGCGCTCAGTGCAGGAGATCAAAGGGAAATGAGGGGCTTTTCATTAAGAATCCCGAACTGCGGCCTGAGCTGTTACATTTGGGCCTGTACCATGAAAATCGGCCCAGTTGGGAGGTATGCCATAGACAGTTACTATTTATTGGGCCAGTGGAAGGCAGTTTGGGCCTCAATGTACTTGAAAAGCCAGAGCCTGTTTTGGATCTCAGTCCAGAGCTATGTGTAGCCTCACTCATCGTCCCTCCCTTTCCATATTCCCCCCTCTCCCTACCATGTTTTCCATTTTGCCTTTCCTTTGTCTGCCCTTACCTTTGTTCTCATCTTCCCATCTGAGTGCCTCCTTCCCCTACTAGCATGGAGCAGAGCAACCATAAGTGGGGTAATGTGGGTGTCACTGTATGATGCCCCCTTCATAGCTGGAGCCAGTAGGTAACTGGGAGGAGCAGTCATTGCCCTAGAGTGACCTAGAGCTATGGCTGTAATTGGCCAGAACATGCTGAGAGATGATTAAATACACAGTCATATCAACCCTGAGCTGCTGACTAGAAGAGATTGCTAATACCCGTAGGGTGTGTAATAGAGGCCTTGGTTGATCCCTCCGTCTACATCCCTACATACATCTGTAACCGCAGACTTGGAAAGAACATATTTATGTGTAAAGCTCATCACTAAGCAAGTCTCCTATCTCTACCCTCGTTTAAAGGAGAACTAAAGCTCTTCTGCCTCAGAAGATGCCCCCGGAAGCTCCTTATGTTCCTTTCTGCTGATTCACACTGGGCTTCAGGCCCACTCACAATAAACAGTACAGTGCCACTGACATACATGGCCCAACAAGATCAGAACATAGGGAGCTGCCGGGGATCTGGACTGGGTCATTATCGTTATGGGGCTACTGAACCTCTGGGCCGGCACAGTAAGTTTAATATATAAAATACCTTAAAAAGTCCTTCCTTCAGTATAACCAACTGGATCTTCACAAACAGGACGGTTAAGAGTAATCAACTCCACTAGCCAATGACAAAAGCTCTTATTGAGGAATGACAGAAACACAAGGCTCACCTGTGGGGCTATAAGGGGCATCGTCAGAACACTTTCGCTTCTTTGCTCGAGATTTGAACACTGGATTATCTTCATCTGATTCTAGAGATGGGTAAACTACACAAAGAGAGACCAGCATTATTGGATAGTCTTTAGCCACGTTAGAAATTCGACAGCAACATCTAGGGCCACCGGGTCTATCAAGGGGGCACAGAGCTGGGCCTGGTTCCTAACCTAAAGAGCTTACAGTTATAGGAATTCTATGGCTTTATAGTAAAAAGGACTTTTTCCTAGAATAGAGACACGGATATCCTGAGACAGTTCATTTATTTTTTCATTTTGGTTTAATTATCTTTCTTGAAAGTATGATTTAAGGTCCCCATACACCTTAAGATCCACTCACTTGGCGATGTCACCAAGCGAGTGGATCTTCTCCCGATATCCCCCACCTACGGGTGGCCGATATCTTGAGAATCCAGGCTAATTTGATCATTTGGCCCTGGGGCCAATCGATCGAATTATTACGATGGCTATAGGCAAAGTCGGTTCGGGGACTGCATCAACGAGCTGATGCGGTCTCCGATCCGACTAGATTTTTAAACCTGCCCGATCGAGATCTGGTCGATTTCAGGCCAGATATCGGTTGGGCAGGCCCGTTGGTAGTGCCCATACATGGGCCGATTAGCTGCCAAATCGGTCTAAGGGGCCCATATCAGCAGCTAGAATCGGCCCGTGTATGGGGACCTTTAGAGGGTCACTCTAATATAAATATAATGCAAATGGAGGCCAATTGCAAAACTGTCTCAGTGCCCCACTCTACCCAGGCGCGTGAGTGCTGGGCTAATCTGTGTATACACCAGGGGATCATTTCTGTGCCAAGATGGCGGATCTGCATGACTGACACTAAGTGAAGTATAGGAAAGTCCTATAACCAGAGTAAAGGCTCAACCCATGGACAATATGACCACTAAAGGGCAAGTATCACTTTTTAGGAAGAGAGGTAGGTAGTAGATAAGATACTTTCTCTGCCCTAATTGCTTCTCATAGATGATACCTGGTACCCATCTGCCCCTACGCTTTCCCTTAGCCAACATGGCTGCACTTGTATGGACCCCTCGATGCCCCCCAGATCTTTCAATCTCACTTTCCTGCACTGCCAATGTAACTGAGGGGCCCCTCATCCGATGCCTTGTAAGTGAAACGCCGTTCTATCTCGCAGCTCCTTACCTCTGGAACTCTATCCCTGAATCCCTCCGTAGGGAAAACTCACCCACTCTCTTTAGGAAAAAGCTCAGCTGTTACCTTCTGGGGCACTAAAACATTACTTTGCCCAGTCCTGCGCTTAAGGGCAAATGCCCATACCTGATGCACTCTTACCTTCCAATTTGTGCCTGTATGTTACCCAACCACTTAGATTGTAAGCTCTACGGGGCAGGGACCTCCTTCCTACTGTGTCTCATACCCCATGGCACTTATATATATACACATATATGTATTTATTTATTATATCACTCATCCTCCCTGTGTGTAATTTTGTATTCTGTAAGACTGTACAGCGCTGCGTCCCCTTGTGGCGCTTTATAAATAAAGTTATACATACATACATACATACAAATACTTCTCCTCATTTAATGGAATAACCAGCATTTAATCTAAAGCGCAGAAGGATGAAGTATTGTCTCCGAGGAGCAGATTGACACAGGGGGCTGTAACTGAACCCCTCTTTAACGATAATGAGATCAGACTATTCTGTTTGTAATATTGTCTCACAAAGCATTATGGGCTATAAAACAATCCTACAGCAAAACAATCAATGTATTTACCTGACATCTGTGGTTTAAAGGACAACTATTCCTTCATTCATTTTACCTTTTTATTTGATTAAAGGGGAGTTCACCTTTTAGCTAACTTTTAGTATGTTATACAATTACCTATCACTATTGCTCTGTGAGGCTACAGTTTTATTGTTAATGTTACTTTTGGTAAATTTCTATTCAGCCCCTCCCCTATTCATAAAACGGTCTCTCGTCCAAACCACTCCCTGGTCGCTAAGGTAACTTGGTCCCTAGCAACCAAATAACTGCTGAAACTCCAAACTGGAAAACTCCTCAACCGAAAACAAAATAATTAAAAAACTACAAATAATAAAAAATGAAGACCAACTGCACACTGTCTCAGAATATCCCTCTCTAAATCATGCTAAAAGTTAACTCAAAGGTGAACCACCCCATTAAGGGAATTATTAATACAGGTAAGAGATCCCTTTATTTAGAAAGCTCCAAATTACCGTAATGCCCATTTTAAAGTCCATTTTAAGCAAACAATTTTAATTTTTAAAAATGATTTACTTTATCTCTGTAATAATAATAATAATACAGCGCTTTGTACTTGATCCAAACTAAGTTGCATAAATCCATATTGGTGGCAAAGCAATCTTATTTAGTTTATTTAACATTTAGTAGACTTAAGGTATGAATATATAGATTATGGAACAATGCCCCCTAACTGGCCTTCAGGCTGGGCCCCCTTAGCCCATAACAAGGTTACAGATATATAGAAACATTGGGGTAACAGTCACCCCGCTATAGTTCCAGGGGTACCCAGGGCACAAATAAGCACTCACCCCAAATCCCCCCCTAACTGGCCTTCAGGCTGGGCCCCCTTAGCCCATAACAAGGTTACAGATATATAGAAACATTGGGGTAACAGTCACCCTGCTATAGTTCCAGGGGTACCCAGGGCACAAATAAGCCCCCAAATCCCCCCCTAACTGGCCTTCAGGCTGGGCCCCCTTAGCCCATAACAAGGTTACAGATATATAGAAACATTGGGGTAACAGTCACCCCGCTATAGTTCCAGGGGTACCCAGGGCACAAATAAGCACTCACCCCAAATCCCCCCCTAACTGGCCTTCAGGCTGGGCCCCTTAGCCCATAACAAGGTTACAGATATATAGAAACATTGGGGTAACAGTCACCCTGCTATAGTTCCAGGGGTACCCAGGGCACAAATAAGCACTCACCCCAAATCCCCCCCTAACTGGCCTTCAGGCTGGGCCCCCTTAGCCCATAACAAGGTTACAGATATATAGAAACATTGGGGTAACAGTCACCCTGCTATAGTTCCAGGGGCACCCATAACAAGGTTACAGATATATATATATATACGGGCAGGTTGTCTCCTAATGAACTGGCCTTAGTGTGTGAATATTACATGGACTGTAAGCTCCAATAGGGCAGGAAGAGATGGGGATGATGTATAATCTCTATACAGCGCTATAGGATATGTTGGTACTTATAATAATAATAAGAAGAAGAAGAAGAAGAAGAAGAATAAATATATGTAAACATATCATATCAGACCCAGCAGTTTTAAATAGAAGCAGCTTGTCCAAGAGCTTTACTGTTCCTTTACTGATAGAAGGGAATTTTGCTTTCTGGGTATGAAAATAGTACAAACATTCTCTCTCCAGATCACAAACTGAACTCCAGTCATATGAGTTGTTATTGCAAAGTAAAGAAAAGAAATCTTTCATTTCTCAAAGCCAAAACATTTGCAAAATATAAATCCAGTACTGAATAAACATTAAAGTAAATCAGTGGGGGGGGGGGAAGATTTTCTTCACTGACAGGAGCAGGTTATTAACAGCTAAATGGGGGAATATCCTGCATTAATGGCAAAGGGAACTGGATACTTTACTCTAAAATGAGTGTTTAATGGCAGAGTTAATGGTGCTGCTTAAATGGCATAAAGTTCATTAACTCATTCTCCGAAGGCCGAGACACCCACAGACTGACTCCGGCAGGATTTACATGGACTCGGTACTAAGCAAAACTGCCATATTTATATTGAGAGGAGAGTGAAGGAGCAGCTGAAGGCACGAGGCTCAGACTGACAGGACGGTGCAGAAGGAAAGAAGTTTCTACAGAGAAGGTTAGAAATCTCTGTACGCAAACTATGGGGGCTCAGTGGTTGAATTCTGTTTATTTTGCCTCACCCAGACCCCTCTCTACAGCCAATAACAATTACTATTCTCTCCCAGAAAACTTGCATATAAATTTGGAATTACACCTCCCTCAGAAAATCCAGTTTAAACCTTTGTATAAGAGCAATTACTTATCTGTCTGGGCCTCCTGTGCTCTGAGAAACTCCCGGTTACCTCACAGGGCACTTTCCCTTAAGGCGGCCATACACGGGCAGATTTCAGCTGCTGATTTGGGTCCTTCAAACTGATTCAGCAGCTTATCTGCCTGTGTATGGGCCCCCCCAGTGAGCCTACCCGAGCAATATCTGGCCTAAAATTGGGCCAATCTCAATTGCAGGTTTGATTTTCCTGTCGGATCAGGGACCTCAGCAGCCCAAATACCCGCCATTTTAATTAGCTTTCAGTACTTCCTGGTTCCCTCACAGGGCGCTTTCCCTCACTCTCTCACTCGCTGTAGGTACTTCCCTCCCTCTCTCACTCGCTGTAGGTACTTCCCTCCCTCTCTCACTCGCTGTAGGTACTTCCCTCACTCTCTCACTCGCTGTAGGTACTTCCCTCACTCTCTCACTCGCTCTAGGTACTTCCCTCACTCGCTGTAGGTACTTCCCTCCCTCTCTCACTCGCTGTAGGTACTTCCCTCACTCGCTGTAGGTACTTCCCTCCCTCTCTCACTCGCTGTAGGTACTTCCCTCACTCGCTGTAGGTACTTCCCTCCCTCTCTCACTCGCTGTAGGTACTTCCCTCCCTCTCTCACTCGCTGTAGGTACTTCCCTCACTCGCTGTAGGTACTTCCCTCACTCTCTCACTCGCTGTTGGTACTTCCCTCCCTCTCTCACTCGCTGTAAGTACTTCCCTCACTCTCTCACTCGCTGTAGGTACTTCCCTCACTCTCTCACTCGCTGTAGGTACTTCCCTCACTCTCTCACTCGCTGTTGGTACTTCCCTCACTCTCTCACTCGCTGTAAGTACTTCCCTCACTGTAAGTACTTCCCTCACTGTAAGTACTTCCCTCGCTGTAAGTACTTCCCGGTTCCCTCACAGGACACTTTCCCTCCCTCTCTCACTCGCTGTAGGTACTTCCCTCACTCTCTCACTCGCTGTAGGTACTTCCCTCACTCTCTCACTCGCTGTAGGTACTTCCCGGTTCCCTCACAGGACGCTTTCCCTCACTCTCTCACTCGCTGTAGGTACTTCCCTCACTCTCTCACTCGCTGTAGGTACTTCCCTCACTCTCTCACTCGCTGTAGGTACTTCCCTCACTCTCTCACTCGCTGTAGGTACTTCCCTCACTCTCTCACTCGCTGTAGGTACTTTCCTCACTCTCTCACTCGCTGTAGGTACTTCCCTCACTCTCTCACTCGCTGTAGGTACTTCCCTCACTCTCTCACTCGCTGTAGGTACTTCCCTCACTCTCTCACTCGCTCTAGGTACTTCCCTCACTCGCTGTAGGTACTTCCCTCCCTCTCTCACTCGCTGTAGGTACTTCCCTCCCTCTCTCACTCGCTGTAGGTACTTCCCTCACTCGCTGTAGGTACTTCCCTCACTCTCTCACTCGCTGTAGGTACTTCCCTCCCTCTCTCACTCGCTGTAGGTACTTCCCTCACTCGCTGTAGGTACTTCCCTCACTCTCTCACTCGCTGTTGGTACTTCCCTCCCTCTCTCACTCGCTGTAAGTACTTCCCTCACTCTCTCACTCGCTGTAGGTACTTCCCTCACTCTCTCACTCGCTGTAGGTACTTCCCTCACTCTCTCACTCGCTGTTGGTACTTCCCTCACTCTCTCACTCGCTGTAAGTACTTCCCTCACTGTAAGTACTTCCCTCACTGTAAGTACTTCCCTCGCTGTAAGTACTTCCCGGTTCCCTCACAGGACACTTTCCCTCCCTCTCTCACTCGCTGTAGGTACTTCCCTCACTCTCTCACTCGCTGTAGGTACTTCCCTCACTCTCTCACTCGCTGTAGGTACTTCCCGGTTCCCTCACAGGACGCTTTCCCTCACTCTCTCACTCGCTGTAGGTACTTCCCTCACTCTCTCACTCGCTGTAGGTACTTCCCTCACTCTCTCACTCGCTGTAGGTACTTCCCTCACTCTCTCACTCGCTGTAGGTACTTCCCTCACTCTCTCACTCGCTGTAGGTACTTCCCTCACTCTCTCACTCGCTGTAGGTACTTCCCTCACTCTCTCACTCGCTGTAGGTACTTCCCTCACTCTCACTCGCTGTTGGTACTTCCCTCACTCTCTCACTCGCTGTAAGTACTTCCCTCACTGTAAGTACTTCCCTCACTGTAAGTACTTCCCTCGCTGTAAGTACTTCCCGGTTCCCTCACAGGACACTTTCCCTCCCTCTCTCACTCGCTGTAGGTACTTCCCTCACTCTCTCACTCGCTGTAGGTACTTCCCTCACTCTCTCACTCGCTGTAGGTACTTCCCTCACTCTCTCACTCGCTGTAGGTACTTCCCTCACTCTCTCACTCGCTGTAGGTACTTCCCTCACTCTCTCACTCGCTGTAGGTACTTCCCTCACTCTCTCACTCGCTGTAGGTACTTCCCTCACTCTCTCACTCGCTGTAGGTACTTCCCTCACTCTCTCACTCGCTGTTGGTACTTCCCTCACTCTCTCACTCGCTGTAGGTACTTCCCTCACTCTCACTCGCTGTAGGTACTTCCCTCACTCTCTCACTCGCTGTAGGTACTTACTGGTTTCCAGCCTAGCCAGTAAAATACCAGCTAAGGTAGGGCTGGTATTACAAATTTACTGGTAATATACTTGCCAGTAAATCTGTAATCCCTAGTTGTTCCACCCCTGGAGCGCCCATTATCTGCCCCAAATCCTTCTCTCTGCTCCCCAATCCCGACCTACTCACCAAATTTAGAGCTTCAGTCCCTCTGTGGCCCAGCTGGGCCCCAAACATCACCCTACAATGCCGCTCCCTCTCTGCCCTGCCCCTTACGCCATCAGCCCCTGAGGCTCAGCCATGTTCGCTTGCCCCTTTCTAACATCTAACTGGAATTCCCTTAATCCTCTCACTGGAAGGATAATTGGCGCCTCAGTAATTTAGCAGCTGGAACCCAAACCATAATGGGTTGGATGCAGTTTGTTTAAAGTCCAGGAAGCAGCAACAGCAAATAGGAGAATATTCCGGACTGTCTCCCCATAAGGGAAGGAAATACCGTTCATTTCCCATGGAGCCCCAGTCTGTGCCACTGATACAGTTTGTACTTAACCCCAATGGATATGAAAGCCCAGTTGGTTGTATATCAGCCCTAAGTGGCCAATCAATGTCAGGCTGATGTGCATAGCAATAATTGGGTATAATAGGCTTCAATCAGACACAGTGTAAATGAAAGACAGAGTGATACCCGGGTAACAGCCATTGCTGGAATTCTCCCCAGAGGCGCTCTCTGTAACATTAGGGGTGCAGGAAAGAGGGACACCAGGGCTCCCCACATCCCAGCGTCCAGACGTGCAGAGAACCATGAATTACAGCGTCAGTCACAACATAAATCAGTTACCCCGGGGGGGTTAGGGGGGGGGCTAATAATCAGCTTTAATGTCACCCCTCATATTCAATGAATATATAGAGCCTTATTGTCAATTTATGCACAGTTATAGGCCCAGAGAGTGCCTTGTGTTTTACTATCAGTGCCCATTCCCTACTCACTGGGCTGTTTCACTTTATGTTTGTGTTGCAAATACAATGACATCAGACCACACCCTCATATTATGCCACGCCCACCAATGTAGTTTATAGGATCACACAAAAATTATCTGCCCTGCTTCATAGAGGGGGTGTCAACTTGTCTTATTTGGTTGGAACCACAGATTGGAGTCTCTAACGATTCTTTATTCATTTAAATCCCCGCCAATCTGCATGCAATCTGGAGCGACACAGTGTTTCTTAAAGGGGTACTACCTTTTTTTTTTTACTGTAACTGTATTGTGAAATAATAAAATGTCACTGCAAAGAAACCATATATATATATATATATACACATACGTCACTGTTTTTTCTTTTCTACATTTTGTTCACCAGGCATGTTCAGTTACTATCATTGCTGACTATTTTTTTCTTGCATGACAACTTAAGCCTCCATCATCAGAGTAACTTAATTATAACTAATTATATATATATATTTATTTTTTTCAAATAGTTTTCACCATCTTAGACCTGGTGAAAGATGCCAGTGAACAAGGTAGTAGTATTCATGGCAAAAATGTTCCAATAGACAAATGGCAACTCATAACTTGGCGAGGGGGCAGAGAACCTGATTGTTGGTAAATTCCCACCTAGTCCCTGTGTGAAACCCATGTCTTCTCCCCAATTGCACAAACCCCAAATCCAACTCTTATACATACTAACTAATTGCAGTGCAATAGGTTGGTGAGCGCCATGTTTGGCCAAATCACTACTGGTCCCAGAATCCTGGGCAGTAGAGAGGCAAATTTATCAATGGTTTAGTATTTGATATTTGTCTGACATTTTCAGCAGAAGTGTATTTTGATTTTGTGTATTTTTAAAACTGAAGAGGGTTAGTTCCCCTTTAACAGCATGTAATACTCTATCAGAATTTGTAACTGATCACTATATTATATTTTGAATGACCGTTTATGCTCTGCATCCCTCCAGTTTGAATGTATAGTACCATGTGCCTACTGGGGTGAGACCTAGGCCTAAATCAGCAGTTAAATAACTAAATATCATTATCATAATAATAATAAAAGCGATATAAAAAATATCTTGCCTTGAAAAAACCTTCTGTTCAGTTAGATTTCAGATTTCAAAAAAACCCATAAAAATAGAAGGAAGGAGTTTTTATCAATTATTCAAGTATTAAGTAATGGAGTCACTTATAAGCAAGTAAGGAGCCTATTTCCGAAAGGTCAAAATAGAAAAAATAGTTGTTTTAGTTGACCTTTACATTTTATTATTTATTTCTACTACTTACCTGACATGTTTGTTTTAGATATATCTGTATTTCAGCAAGTTTGGCTAATTTTAGTCTGAATATAAAGGCACTCAGCTTTCTGAAAAATGGGTGGGCTTTCATAAAGGTTTGGAGTGTGCGTACAGTAGGTATAACTACACAAGTTGTGATTGGATGTAGGTGTAGTTTGTAGAAATCCTGCCATAAGCCAAACCTTACAGCGCTGGGCAGCAGTGACCAGTAAGCAGCGAGGGCCATTTTGACATTCACCCCAGGCTGGGGGCAGAGCCACCCTTCTATAGGCTAGTACTCTGCTCAACTAAAAGTTTGCACTGCCCCCAGTCTAGTTTGAGTGACAGAACCAACTCTCTGTTACTAACAGTACTGCCGGCGTTGGCTTTCAAGGAGAAGGAAAGGTAAAACTAAGCTTATCAGCTTATGTAAATACAGCTATAAACTTATATTTTCTTTTTTTGTGTACACATCTTCTTCTTTCTCTCAGAAAAATTCTTCAGGGCACAGCACGAGTCTGCTCAGTTTGCTCTTCTCTCCCCCTCCCTTCTACTCCTCCCCCTCCCATCTCTCCTCTCTCCCCTTCCAACAGTGCTGTAATCTGAGCTACCAGCAGCCAGAGCTGCAGCAGGAAGCTACAGAGACCAAGCTAAAATGGCAGCTGCTATTTTAAACAAACAGATGGAGCTGCTAGGGCTGTTACTCAGGCAGGTAAAGCTTTCTGCAGAGTAAATATAGGGTTCTAGGTGGCACTATTGTGGCTAATCCTCCTTTATGAGAATATTTAAAAACATATTCCGTGATGCTCCATTATTAGTGATATTTACGTATTACTATAATGATGGGAACTATCAACATTAATGGAACAGAAGAATGTTAAGAAGGGTTCTATATTGGCCTATAAGAAACAGGCTCCCATACGTTAATCTCATGGTGGACTTTCCCTTTAGCTATAAGCCCTGTAACGTGTATACATTCCTTGTTTAACTGTGAGTGTTGGCAGGAAGTGGCTGAGCCCTGACCAAGCTTTATTGGTGCAGAACAACCGACGAAACTCCCACTTACCGTAATCAGAATCTTTAAAACACGCCTCCAAGTTATCCTGATCCTCGTCGTAGTCTTCCAGCGCAATGCTGTTCTTGTTGGCTTTTTTGCTGGCTCGTTTGTTTGCAAGTTTGTTGTTGCCTGATTTTTTGGAATTCTGTGCTGATATGGAATTATTCTTGGCTTGGTTTGCACTCCAAGAGGTCTGTAGGCAGGAATCCGAGGGCAGATTGGCCATCGATAACATTCCCTGGATTGCTTCCTGCGTGCTCGGGGATGCTGGCGGTTGGCTTTATTGGAGATAAAACAGAAATTTCCACTCAGATATGTGGATGTATTTATACTCTGCTAGCAGCTAAAAACATTCTACATTAAAATACATGAGTGATACTCAGAGTTCCCTGTATAACTCAGCCTGCAGCCTTGTGCCT
Source organism: Xenopus tropicalis (assembly GCF_000004195.4). Taxonomy (NCBI): domain Eukaryota; kingdom Metazoa; phylum Chordata; class Amphibia; order Anura; family Pipidae; genus Xenopus; species Xenopus tropicalis. Next base: position 152,040,910 of record NC_030680.2, read on the forward strand.
TTATATGGGGGGCACAGAACCCCTCAGTGACTGCTAATATCCTTATCATTTACAGTAGGGGGTACATTATCCCTTATAATACATGAGTGATACTCAGAGTTCCCTGTATAACTCAGCCTGCAGCCTTGTGCCTTTATATGGGGGGCACAGAACCCCTCAGTGACTGCTAATATCCTTATCATTTACAGTAGGGGGTACATTATCCCTTATAATACATGAGTGATACTCAGAGTTCCCTGTATAACTCAGCCTGCAGCCTTGTGCCTTTATATGGGGGTCACAGAACCCCTCAGTGACTGCTAATATCCTTATCATTTACAGTAGGGGGTACATTATCCCTTATAATACATGAGTGATACTCAGAGTTCCCTGTATAACTCAGCCTGCAGCCTTGTGCCTTTATATGGGGGTCACAGAACCCCTCAGTGACTGCTAATATCCTTATCATTTACAGTAGGGGGTACATTATCCCTTATAATACATGAGTGATACTCAGAGTTCCCTGTATAACTCAGCCTGCAGCCTTGTGCCTTTATATGGGGGGCACAGAACCCCTCAGTGACTGCTAATATCCTTATCATTTACAGTAGGGGGTACATTATCCCTTATAATACATGAGTGATACTCAGAGTTCCCTGTATAACTCAGCCTGCAGCCTTGTGCCTTTATATGGGGGTCACAGAACCCCTCAGTGACTGCTAATATCCTTATCATTTACAGTAGGGGGTACATTATCCCTTATAATACATGAGTGATACTCAGAGTTCCCTGTATAACTCAGCCTGCAGCCTTGTGCCTTTATATGGGGGTCACAGAACCCCTCAGTGACTGCTAATATCCTTATCATTTACAGTAGGGGGTACATTATCCCTTATAATACATGAGTGATACTCAGAGTTCCCTGTATAACTCAGCCTGCAGCCTTGTGCCTTTATATGGGGGTCACAGAACCCCTCAGTGACTGCTAATATCCTTATCATTTACAGTAGGGGGTACATTATCCCTTATAATACATGAGTGATACTCAGAGTTCCCTGTATAACTCAGCCTGCAGCCTTGTGCCTTTATATGGGGGGCACAGAACCCCAACTCTGGGGGTTGGTATATATATTAATGGATCATTAAGCCCAGACATATAAAATGGAATACAATAAAGCCCATTCTGCCTCACAAGGGTGACTGTACCACAATTTATGTAGCAAATAGAAGAAAATGAATGTATAGGGCAGAATGTAAAGGGAAACTCTCCTGTCGGGTAATTAGGGCTGAATGTTCTGGGATCACAGACTAATACGTTTATTTAGGAATGGACCTTCTGGTAAGTCATGTTTTTTAAACATGGAAATGAATAGCCTTTAGCGGATTAAATGGTTTTCCAGCGCAATGTCCTTAATTGACCTTATTATTCAGAGGAAGAATAAACTCTTTTACAGGAATAAATCAAGGAGCCATTAGGGCAAGTTGCCAAGTGAGAATTCCATGGGTTTTGCTGTTTGGGGCACACAGAAGGCTCATTCCCGTTAGTAATTACAAGGGAAATGGACCATCAACTCACCTGCCCCTAACGGCAAAAGGAAATGCCTCGGGGGGTAAATCTGCTTTGATATAACTGAATAACCACAATCCCATTCCAAGGAACCAGCTGCCACAATTGCCCCGTGCCCATCAATAGAGCCCAGAACAGCGTATGAACCTGCCGCCAGTGCCACGTGCCAAACCCACAGCTGTGAATGGTGTATTAGCTACATATGGAGGCAAATGGGAAAGCAATGTCCAGCCCATCTGCAGCCCAAACATGTCTGTTACATACATCTTTAACTAATGTCCAAAACAGTAAAAAGCATAAAGCAACAAAGGGATGTTGTTTTTTGCCAGAAAGGAGCAGTGAAAGTCATGAGTACCAGGAAATACACTCCCCCGTGCAAAGGAAGCAGAGACAGTCACATGGGTACCGGAAAATACACTCCCCCGTGCAAAGGAAGCAGAGACAGTCACATGGGTACCGGGAAATACACTCCCCCGTGCAAAGGAAGCAGAGACAGTCACATGGGTACCGGAAAATACACTCCCCCGTGCAAAGGAAGCAGAGACAGTCACATGGGTACCAGGAAATACACTCCCCTGTGCAAAGGAAGCAGAGACAGTCACATGGGTACCAGGAAATACACTCCCCCGTGCAAAGGAAGCAGAGACAGTCACATGGGTACCAGGAAATACACTCCCCCGTGCAAAGGAAGCAGAGGCAATTACTGAAGTTACAGGCACATACCACTTCTGCCTACCCCTCGTCCAGCTCTCGTTTCACCCCCCATATGACCCCCCCCTCCCAAGCATCTCCACAAGTGGAAGGGGATGAGGTGGATGGCCAAGTTGCCTATAGTGCCCGGCCGGTTTGGCCGCCTCTGCTGATTTATAACAGCTATTTATCCCAGATTTACATGCGGCACAGACAATAGTTTCTGTTTCAGTTCGGGGAGAGACCAACCTGTTTGAGTTATAATCCAAACCCCCGACTTCCTTGCTCGCCTGCAGCAGATCCAGTATCCCGGCTGAGCTCCCACTGTCCTTTTTGACTCTGGAGTTTCGTGCTGGTTTTTCCTCTGTGTCTATGTGAAGGGAGTCTTCATCGGAAGTGTCGTCACTCTAGGAGATCACACACGGAAAAATGCGTCACATGTCAGAACGCCTGAATTAGTTTGCGCTTAGCGACAAAGATGCAAGTCCATGCGTCGCCATTACCCGACTGACCAATGGGGGTCACTGACCCCAGTAACTATTGCTCCATTAGGCTACAATTTTATTGTTATTGTTGCTTTGTACCAGTATGGGATCCCTTATCCGCAAACACGTTTTCCAGAAAGCTCCGAATTACAGAAAGCCCGTCTCCCATAGACTCCATAATAATCAAATTATTCATAATTTTAAAACTTTCCTTTTTCACTGTAATAATAAAACAGTACCTGTACTTGATCCCAACTAAGATATAATTACCCCTTATTGGGGGCAGAACAGCCCTATTGGGTTTATTTAATGTTTAAATGATTCCCTTTTCTCTGTAATAATAAAACAGTACCTGTACTTGATCCCAACTAAGATATAATTACCCCTTATTGGGGCAGAACAGCCCTATTGGGTTTATTTCATGGTTAAATGATTCCCTTTTCTCTGTAATAATAAAACAGTACCTGTACTTGATCCCAACTAAGATATAATTACCCCTTATTGGGGCAGAACAGCCCTATTGGGTTTATTTAATGGTTAAATGATTCCCTTTTCTCTGTAATAATAAAACAGTACCTGTACTTGATCCCAACTAAGATATAATTACCCCTTATTGGGGGCAGAACAGCCCTATTGGGTTTATTTAATGGTTAAATGATTCCCTTTTCTCTGTAATAATAAAACAGTACCTGTACTTGATCCCAACTAAGATATAATTACCCCTTATTGGGGGCAGAACAGCCCTATTGGGTTTATTTAATGGTTAAATGATTCCCTTTTCTCTGTAATAATAAAACAGTACCTGTACTTGATCCCAACTAAGATATAATTACCCCTTATTGGGGGCAGAACAGCCCTATTGGGTTTATTTAATGGTTAAATGATTCCCTTTTCTCTGTAATAATAAAACAGTACCTGTACTTGATCCCAACTAAGATATAATTACCCCTTATTGGGGGCAGAACAGCCCTATTGGGTTTATTTCATGGTTAAATGATTCCCTTTTCTCTGTAATAATAAAACAGTACCTGTACTTGATCCCAACTAAGATATAATTAATCCTTATTGGATGCAAAACAATCCTATTGGGTTTAATTAACGTTTTATTGATTTTTTAGTAGACTTAAGGTATGGCGATCCAAATTACAGAAATCCCTTATCCAGAATACCCTTGGTCCCGAGCATTCTGGATAAAGGGTCCTATACCTGTATTACTTATTTTTCTGTCCAGGCCCTCTCCTATTCATACACCACTCTTTCATTCAAACCACTGCCTGGTTGCTAAGCTAATTTGAATCCTAGCAACCAGATAACTTCTGAAGTTCCAGACTGGCAAGTTGCTGAACAAAAAGTAACATCATTAAAAAATCAGAGACCCTGTAGTTCCTCCATTTGCTAAAAATGCACCCAGTCTAATGTATCTGCCAGGGCGGAGATGAAATATTTACCTTGTACTTTGATTCTTGGACCTTGGGTTTCTTTGATGGAGGCGGAGGAGGAGTCTCCTTGTTATCTGACAAAACTAGACAACATGGTAATGAAAATGTTAATTAGATTAATTGCCACATTAATAGGAAATAAACCCCCACAGTTATAAGGGATTGGTATTCAGGGGGTGACTCTGAAGGACAGAATGGATAAAAAGACTAAACAGCATTCCAAAGATGTTGAAGATAAATTCAAACAAATACATTAATTAATTATATTTAAGCATTTGGGGTGGTTAAACCATCCATATATATTGCCTTGAGAGGGGCCACAGAAGGGCCAATAATCACTCGAAGCGCTGGGGTGAAGGTGCACAACCCTACCAGGAGCTTTACATAACTCTGCCCTGTACTGGAGCAGCCGTTATAGAATGAATTATGTGCCCCCTGTTGTAAAGTATAAGGATATTATAAGATATGTTTGTTACACAGGTCATGGAACTCTGAGGTGACTTTTAATATCCTCATATTTTACAATAGGGAGTACGTTAGTTATCATAATACACATATTTAATGTGACAGCTATCACCAAGCACCATTTATAATGGTTTTATTTCAAACTGATTCAGCAGTTTATCTGCCCGTGTATAGGCACCCCGACGGGCCTACCCGACCGATACCTGGCTTAAAATTGGGCAGATCTCTATTGGGCAGGTTTGATTTTCCCGTCAGATCTAAGACCACATCGGCTCGTTGATGGAGTCCTTGGCCCAACAGCCCATATACCCACTGCCCTAGGGCCAAACGATCAAATTAGCCCAATATTACCCACTATAGGTGGTCATATCAGGAAACGGTCTGCTTGTTTGGCAACTTTAGGGTGAAGACACATGGAGCTACTTAGTAGCAGCTACTTGTCACAGCTACTAAATGCCAGAAAATCCCCTGCCATAGACAATACTGAGAATTGCCTCTGCTAAACTCACGTAGAGACAATTATCAGTAATTGATCAGCTCTGTCTGGTTTAGTAGCCGTGACAAGTAGCTGCTACTCGTAGCTCCGTGTGTCTTCACCCTTAGACTGTATTGTCTTCCATATCTGTTTGTCTGCATCAATACCCCCTATTGCTCTATAATCTGAATAACCAGCAAACTGGGGCCCAGAGACCCTCCAATCTCTCCATCTACACAGTGAGAGTGATTGCGCCGCGTATACGTGCGGCCGTGTGTATCTGAGTGTCGCCATCGGATCTTACAGGACAGATCTCTCTTTGTGGTCGTTTTCTTCCTTCTGATGGGGAACTCGTCGATCTTCAACTCTCCGTCGTCCGATACATATTCGTATTCGTCTCTGACCGGTTTGGTTTTGTCTTCTTTAAAGTTCTGCAGAGATCCAAAAATGCTGGGACTATTCTGGGTCTTGATACCTTTGGACCTGTTGGATATAAGAGGTCAATGCAGACTGTGAGCTGGGTGGGAACAGGTGGCTAGATACTGAATATAAGGGGTCTGTATCCAAATCCCTGATTATTGCTTTACTGCACTGCAGCAAAGGCACAGGCTACTAACATGAGTTTCCTAATCTTGTCTAATATTGAAGGTACAGTTTCATAATGTGGAGTAGATTTCTGGTTTTTATGAAATTATTTATTTAAAAACTTCTGTGAACCTGTACTTCCGGCATGAAGCTGCAGGGCTGTTACATACAATGACATAACGTAGAGCAATGAGCGAAAGTTATCGCCAGTTTTCGCTGTGAAAAACTCCCATAGACTCCAATGGCTGCAACAAAAAAGTTGCCCATTGACTTCAATGTGTTTTGTGAATTTTTGTGGTTTCCCTACTTCTTTTTGAGAAATGAAATGGGACAGATTCGCCCTTCACTAATAATAACTTTATGCTGAAATTAAGCTTCACATCACATGACTAGAAGAAAGCAAATAGGCCCCATGTATGCTGGCCAATATGCAAACAGCAAGTAGCAGTAAGGCTTATTTATGAATGCAGGCAGAAAAGTGGGCCGGTGCCGGGCCTAGCCGTCTGGGTGCCCTGGGTGACCTGGCCAGCCACCTTGTCCGCTGCACAACCCATTACCCCCCCCAATGTCAGAATGCGTTCGTCCCCATACTGTATGTGCACATTAGTCAGGTCAGTTGGCTGCGGGTACAGGCCTTCTGCCTTGCTCCCTGGCCATGACTAAAATGAGCCCCGCTTCCAGCTTCTGCAGCTATAGGCGGGGTCCTCTTGGCCCCACCTCCACCGTGACATCATAGGCAGGATGACTCGAGCCTATAAATAGAGGGGGAGCTGTGGGTCAGTTCAGGTGTGGGTTTAGGGGGGTAAGTAATAAGCTAGCAGTGGGGGGACCAGGGCACTGAGTAGGGAAGTAGAAGAGGTACCTGACTGGCGCCCCCTCAGCATTGTGCCCCCCCTCATTCTGGGCACTGTTTTGTGTGCTCTGAAACCTTAAAGAGTTAAACATATACAGTGGAGGAAATAATGATTTGACCCCTCACTGATTTTGTAAGTTTGTCCAATGACAAAGAAATGAAAAGTCTCAGAACAGTATCATTTCAATGGTAGGTGTAACAGTGGCAGATAGCACATCAAAAGGAAAATGGAAAAAAGAACTTGAAATAAAAGATAGCAACTGATTTGCATTTCATTGAGTGAAATAAGTTTTTGAACCCCTACCAACCATTAAGAGTTCTGGCTCCCACAGAGTGGTTAGACACTTCTACTCAATTAGTCAACCTCATTAAGGACACCTGTCTTAACTAGTCACCTGTATAAAAGACACCTGTCCACAGAATCAATCAATCAAGCAGACTCCAAACTCTCCAACATGGGAAAGACCAAAGAGCTGTCCAAGGATGTCAGAGACAAAATTGTAGACCTGCACAAGGCTGGAATGGGCTACAAAACCATTAGCAAGAAGCTGGGAGAGAAGGTGACAACTGTTGGTGCGATTGTTGGAAAATGGAAGGAGCACAAAATGACCATCAATCGATCTCGCTCTGGGGCTCCACGCAAGATCTCACCTCGTGGGGTGTCAATGATTCTGAGAAAGGTGAAAAAGCATCCTAGAACTACACGGGAGGAGTTAGTTACTGACCTCAAATTAGCAGGGACCACAGTCACCAAGAAAACCATTGGAAACACATTACACCGCAATGGATTAAAATCCTGCAGGGCTCGCAAGGTCCCCCTGCTCAAGAAGGCACATGTGCAGGCCTGAAGTTTGCCAATGAACACCTGAATGATTCTGTGAGTGACTGGGAGAAGGTGCTGTGGTCTGATGAGACCAAAATAGAGCTCTTTGGCATTAACTCAACTCGCTGTGTTTGGAGGAAGAAAAATGCTGCCTATGACCCCCAAAACACCGTCCCCACCGTCAAGCATGGGGGTGGAAACATTTTGCTTTGGGGGTGTTTTTCTGCTAAGGGCACAGGACAACTTATTCGCATTAACGGGAAAATGGACGGAGCCATGTATCGTGAAATCCTGAACGACAACCTCCTTCCCTCTGCCAGGAAACTGAAAATGGGTGGTGGATGGGTGTTCCAGCACGACAATGGCCCAAAACATACAGCAAAGGCAACAAAGGAGTGGCTCAAGAAGAAGCACATTAAGGTCATGGAGTGGCCTAGTCAGTCTCCGGACCTTAATCCAATAGAAAACCTATGGAGGGAGCTCAAGCTCAGAGTTGCACAGAGACAGAAACCTTAGGGATTTAGAGATGATCTGCAAAGAGGAGTGGGACCAACATTCCTCCTAAAATGGGCGCAAACTTGCTCATCAATTACAAGAAACGTTTGGCCTCTGTGCTTGCAAACAAGGGCTTTTCCACTAAGTATTAAGTCTTTTTTTGTTAGAGGGTTCAAAAACTTATTTCACTCAATGAAATGCAAATCAGTTGCTATCTTTTATTTCAAGTTCTTTTTTCCATTTTCCTTTTGATGTGCTATCTGCCACTGTTAAACCTACCATTGAAATGATACTGTTCTGAGACTTTTCATTTCTTTGTCATTGGACAAACTTACACAATCAGTGAGGGGTCAAATCATTATTTCCTCCACTGTATACTAGGGATGCACCAAACCCACCGGGATGGATTCTACTGAATCCCGAACTGAATCCTAATAAGCATATGCTTATTAGGATAGGGAAGGGTTAAAAATCACTTTCCCCCCTAAACTGTAACCCTTTCAGAATCCTAATAAGCATATGGAGACACCCTTGGGAGTGTTCAGACTAAATACTGGCACCCACGTCAGGTCTGGGTCACCGCAGCCCAACTGTAGCACATACAGCCCTTTATCTGCGCGCCGTGGCTGGGCCCCCAAACGCTAGCCTCTGGGTTGGTGGGGTTCATATAAATACCTTGTACCTACCCAAACAATTTCTTATTGGTGAAAGAGAACTTGAATTTATGGTCTTTATTTGCTGAAAATAATGTCTTTTGCAATCGATGCTCCTCCTCCATTTTCAGTAATGAATCCGGCTTGCTGTTCTGAAACAGAGAAATATGAATGGACTGTGATTCTATAGTGACATTATACTGGGAACAATTCATGGACTTCAACAACTAGACATGATTGCTGCGTTTTGCCAGAAAGGAAGCAGAGACAGTCACATGGGTACCGGGAAATACACTCCCCCGTGCAAAGGAAGCAGAGACAGTTACATGGGTACCGGGAAATACACTCCCCCGTGCAAAGGAAGCAGAGACAGTCACATGGGTACCAGGAAATACACTCCCCCGTGCAAAGGAAGCAGAGACAGTCACATGGGTACCGGGAAATACACTCCCCCGTGCAAAGGAAGCAGAGACAGTCACATGGGTACCAGGAAATACACTCCCCCGTGCAAAGGAAGCAGAGACAGTCACATGGGTACCGGGAAATACACTCCCCCGTGCACCGGAAGCAGAGACAGTCACATGGGTATCGGGAAATACACTCCCCCGTGCAAAGGAAGCAGAGACAGTCACACGGGTACCAGGAAATACATTCCCCCGTGCACAGGAAGCAGAGACAGTCACATGAGTACCAGGAAATATATTCCCTCATGCAAAGGAAGCAGAGAAAAATTCTTTAACATGCTAAAAGTTAAATTAAAGGGGAAGTAAGAGAATGCTGTTTTAGATAAGGGCAGACAGGTGAATATGAGTGTCCCCTTGGCTTTGCTGCTTTTGTTCCCACCCTATCTCCCTACCTTGTATTTCCACTTGGCCTCAGTCTTGATCTTGTTCTGCTCCCGCATTTCGCATTTCTCCACATGGTTGTGCTTGGGGGCTTCCTCCTTGGTGGGGACGCTGAGCTCTTCTTTAGGTACCTGAAAGTCATAATAAGAGCTTAGTTTTGAACTTCCAAGCTGCCCACTGCTGGGCTTTTCCCCAATTAGGAGCAGGAATATCCCAGCCAGTCCCCCAAATCCCCCAACCTCCCTGCTTAAAAAAGTCCCTTGGGCTCAGCGGCCGGGCTGTGTATACGGAACCTCAGCGCTTATTCATAGTTTTACTGCTTTGGATGCTACAGCTCACATATCTTTCATTATGATTTCCCAAAGCTTCGCTCACAGCATTTTCCCTTTGTGTCGGAATGTGTTTTTTTAATAACTCAGTGCAAACATCGAGGGATAAGCACCTAAATGCATTCCCTGTTTGATCTGAAAATGACCATTTCCCTGAAAACTGGAGGCTGCATCGCTCTAGGGCCAACACATACTTGATTCTCTTCTTCAGATTCCAGAAAAAATCCGAACTCCATCTTGTCACCCCAGCCAATCACCAGCTGCCATGTTGTTTAGTAACACCTACTCCTGGGAGGCGCTAAGTTTCACACTAATTATCGCCACATTTTATGCTTTTAACGCTTCAAATATGTCTGTGAATTATGGATTAGCGGTTTTTCTATTAGATAATTATCGTAATGCGATGGACGTAACGCTTTGCGATAATTGTGATTTTTGCGCATTCGATATGAGTAGTAACGCATGCGAAATGACTTTGATGAATCGGTACTTAATAACGAACACTTTTTAACGCATAAAACTATGCATTAAGTGTTACAACCTTTAGTGAATCAGCCCCTATGTGTGTTAAGCAGAGGGAATTCTCAGTACTGTCTATGGCAGGGGATTTTCTGGCGTTTAGTAGCTGCGACAAGTAGCTGCTACTAAGTAGCTCAGTGTGTCTTCAACCTTAGGGCCATGACAGACAGTACACTTTGTAATCTCCACTATTCCAATGGGTATGGACCAATAGATATTTTTGGGCACTTCATTTCCCACAGACAATAAAGAGCCCTATCTTAACTAAAATGCTGAAATGTAGATTGAGTTCAGTCTACAAATGCAGACTCAGGCTACAGATGGAGTTACTGGCTACAAATGCAGACTCAGGCTACAGATGGAGTTACTGGCTACAAATGCAGACTCAGGCTACAGATGGAGTTACTGGCTACAAATGCAGACTCAGGCTACAGATGGAGTTACTGGCTACAAATGCAGACTCAGGCTACAGATGGAGTTACTGGCTACAAATGCAGACTCAGGCTACAGATGGAGTTACTGGCTACAAATGCAGACTCAGGCTACAGATGGAGTTACTGGCTACAAATGCAGACTCAGGCTACAGATGGAGTTACTGGCTACAAATACAGACTCGGGCTACAGATGGAGTTACTGGCTACAAATGCAGACTCAGGCTACAGATGGAGTTACTGGCTACAAGTACAGACTCGGGCTACAGATGGAGTTACTGGCTACAAATGCAGACTCAGGCTACAGATGGAGTTACTGGCTACAAATACAGACTCGGGCTACAGATGGAGTTACTGGCTACAAATGCAGACTCAGGCTACAGATGGAGTTACTGGCTACAAATGCAGACTCGGGCTACAGATGGAGTTACTGGCTACAAATACAGACTCGGGCTACAGATGGAGTTACTGGCTACAAATGCAGACTCGGGCTACAGATGGAGTTACTGGCTACAAATGCAGACTCGGGCTACAGATGGAGTTACTGGCTACAAATGCAGACTCAGGCTACAGATGGAGTTACTGGCTACAAATGCAGACTCAGGCTACAGATGGAGTTACTGGCTACAAATAAAGACTCGGGCTACAGATGGAGTTACTGGCTACAAATGCAGACTCAGGCTACAGATGGAGTTACTGGCTACAAATACAGACTCGGGCTACAGATGGAGTTACTGGCTACAAATACAGACTCGGGCTACAGATGGAGTTACTGGCTACAAATGCAGACTCAGGCTACAGATGGAGTTACTGGCTACAAATAAAGACTCGGGCTACAGATGGAGTTACTGGCTACAAATGCAGACTCAGGCTACAGATGGAGTTACTGGCTACAAATACAGACTCGGGCTACAGATGGAGTTACTGGCTACAAATACAGACTCGGGCTACAGATGGAGTTACTGGCTACAAATAAAGACTCGGGCTACAGATGGAGTTACTGGCTACAAATGCAGACTCAGGCTACAGATGGAGTTACTGGCTACAAATACAGACTCGGGCTACAGATGGAGTTACTGGCTACAAATAAAGACTCGGGCTACAGATGGAGTTACTGGCTACAAATGCAGACTCAGGCTACAGATGGAGTTACTGGCTACAAATACAGACTCGGGCTACAGATGGAGTTACTGGCTACAAATACAGACTCGGGCTACAGATGGAGTTACTGGCTACAAATGCAGACTCGGGCTACAGATGGAGTTACTGGCTACAAATGCAGACTCGGGCTACAGATGGAGTTACTGGCTACAAATGCAGACTCGGGCTACAGATGGAGTTACTGGCTACAAATACAGACTCGGGCTACAGATGGAGTTACTGGCTACAAATACAGACTCGGGCTACAGATGGAGTTACTGGCTACAAATGCAGACTCAGGCTACAGATGGAGTTACTGGCTACAAATACAGACTCGGGCTACAGATGGAGTTACTGGCTACAAATGCAGACTCGGGCTACAGATGGAGTTACTGGCTACAAATGCAGACTCGGGCTACAGATGGAGGGTCAGGCTACAGATGGAGTTACTGGCTACAAATGCAGACTCGGGCTACAGATGGAGGGTCAGGCTACAGATGGAGTTACTGGCTAAAAAAGCAAGGGGCAGAAGACAGATGGAATGCGAAGCTAAAGATGGATTTTCAGTCTGTCTAGTGAAGCCATACTCTTTCTTTTGTGTGAGCCTCTAGGAATGTTCTACCTACAGCAACAAAAGCCCTTCTTCAGGCTGAGAACACTTTGTACCTACCATTACCAGCTTTCCCATTGTATCCTCCAGAAAACTATCTAGCAACTACCCCTCTGTGTCCTATGGCAAGGGCAATATCCAGGTGCAGCCTATCTGGGAACCTCGGAGAGCAAAAGCTCCACTCACCATCCCTTTCTTTGGTGCTTCTGCTGCAATTGGAGTGTCCTTCATGAGGGTCTCATGAGGCTCTAGGTCTGGGGTGGTGGGGAGCGAGATGGGGCTTTCTTTCACCTTCTTCCCTTTCTTCTTTCCCCCGTCCTTTTCCTTCTGAGCCTTTGGTGCCTTGGGCGTCTTGTTGGGTTTGGCAACCTTTGGGGGTTTCGCCACTTTGGGCGGTTTCGGCGGTTTCGGAGGCTTTGGCGGCTTGAGCGGTTTCTCGTTTTTCGCAGTCTTTTTTTTGGGAGCTTTTTCCATTTTTTCCACAGGAGGAGGGGATTCTGGAACTGGAGACGCAGGTTCATCCTTTTCTATCTTCTCCACTATATTGTTCCTTTCTGCAATAACGTTGGCACTCACTTCCGTTTTGATGACCTTGGAAGCGTTCTGTTGGGTAAGAGAGAAATCGTAAAGGGCTTATTTGCAAACTTACCCCTACGGAATCAGAGAGGGGCGGGAAAAGGCAAACTGGACACAGACAAGATTTGCAAGAGAAAAAAATGCTCTAGAGCAATATCTGCGCACTTGGTTCCCTGCGTGGCTAATGGGCGGCACTGGCGCATCCTGCCTTCAACAAGGAAAAGCCACATTTTCATGAGACAGCAGGTAAGAAGGAGGCAGTCTAACAATTTAGTGACCGCAGAGCAAGATATTATAACAAGATAAGGTGGAAACAGTAGGGAAAGATGGTGAAAGCAGGACATAATTAATACATTGGGACAAGAAGGTGGAAGGACAAACTTAAGATGATAGGGCAAGATGAAGAGAGTAGGGCAAGATGGAGACAGTGGGCCAGATGGAAACAGTAGGACAAGATGGAGACAGTAGGGTAAGATGGAGACACCAGGGCAAGATGGAGCCAATAGGGCAAGATGGAGACAGTAGGGCAAGATGAAGTGAGTAGGGCAAGATGGAGACACCATGGCAAGATGGAGACAGTAGGGCAAGATTGAGACAGTGGGCCAGATGGAAACAGTAGGACAAGATAGAGACAGTAGGGTAAGATGGAGACACCAGGGCAAGATGGAGACAGTAGGGTAAGATGGAGACACCAGGGCAAGATGGAGACAATAGGGCAAGATGGAGACAGTAGGGCAAGATGCAGACACCAGGGCAAGATGGACACAGTAGGGCAATATGGAGACACCAAGGCAAGATGGAGAGAGTAGGGCAAGATGGAGACAGTAGAGCAAGATGGAGACAGTAGGACAAGATGGAGACAGTAGAACAAGATGGAGATAGTAGGACAAGATGGAGACAGTAGGGCAAGATGGAGACACCAGGGCAAGATGGAGACACCAGGGCAAGATGGACACAGTAGGGCAAGATGGAGACACCAGGGCAAGATGGAGAGAGTAGGGCAAGATGGAGACAGTAGGACAAGATGGAGACAGTAGGGCAAGATGGGGACAGTAGGGCAAGATGGAGACAGTAGGGCAAGATGGAGACAGTAGGGCAAGATGGAGACAGTAGGGCAAGATGGAGACAGTAGGACAAGATGGAGACAATAGGACAAGATGGAGACAGTAGGACAAGATGGAGATAGTAGGACAAGATGAAGACAGTAGGGAAAGATGGAGGCAGTAGGTCATAATAGATACAATGGGGCCAGATGGAGATAGTATAACAAGGCTGAGAAAGCAGGATGAGATGGAGAAAGAAGGGCAAGATGGTGACAACATGACAAGGTTAAGACAGTATAGCACAATGGAGACAGTGGGGCAAGATGGAGATGGTGGGGCAAGCTGGGAGACAGTAAAGCACAATGGAGACACTAGGACAAAATGTTGACACCAGGGCAAGATGTTGACAGAAAGGGACTATTGAGATGTTGGGGAAAGATGGTGGCAGTAGGACTAGAACAAGAGAGTAGAAGACAAATTGTTAAACATAAAACTGTAAACACTTAAACAAATCTTCAAAACATATCCAGATAACTGCAGCAATATAACTTTGACTCCATTTGTCAGAAAAAGCCATAATATCTGGTTCTCAGACCCATCTCTGCTGCCAATGAACCCAGATAGGAAGCCCGGCACGTACCTCCGTCAGTCGGATTTCTTTGGCGAGATCCTTGATCAGTTGCGATGGCTTAAAATGTTCCGGCAGTTCGTCTTCGTGTTCGAGCAGAGCCTGAGAACAAATCAAGTGGAGCCCAGGTTTCAGCAAGCAGAGCAGTAATGCAAGGGTTAAACACTGGCACTGCCCTATGCTCCTGTCAAGTCAATCTGGGTTCAAATATTATCATAAAATGCAAGAAAAGTCTATAGTCCCCCAGGGCAGGCTGGTGGCAACATCCGGTCGCTGGGGTCGCTGACCCTAACAACCAGAAAATCATGTTTTGCTTTATAATACTGCGCCAATTGTGATTCTGCAACTTAAAATGTGTGGATTTCCGACTTTGCGATTAACCCATTCACGATTTTCTATAAATATGTTCAAAATCATCCCGGGAAGATGATGAAAGTTCTAATTTTTATGGGAAAAGTCATGGTGGCTTATATTTTACTCCCCCAGTATTAGGGGCCCATTTTCTAACCAGTGAGTTGGTGTTTTTCTTATCGAATTTGTTTTTTTATTATGCGTCTAAACACCGGAAAACCCGAATCCGACAATTCGCCAATTGAAACTCATTGAGACCAATTGGAAATCAATGGCAGATGTCCCTTCGCTTTCCGGGAAGACCTTTCTTTTGCCTCGAAAGTTTCAAGGTTTCTAATTTTTTGACGCTGGTTTTTGACGGAAAACTTGAAAAATTCAGGTTTCCGCAGCGACAGTTCTAAAAAAAATTTGAAATGATAGAGTTTTGGTAAATCTGCCCCGTAAAGTAGCCACCAGAGTGGCCAGAATGATGTCGGGAGACTGGCAGATGGGGGAGAGACTACATCTGTAGGTGGGCACCTTCCTATCCAATCACAGCAGCTCTGTGAGCGGCCCAGTATACGGGTGTAAATGTGTGTGGGTTGGCATAAGCCCTGGCAGAGATTCACCTACATCCAGCAAGCATGGAGCGTCTCAGCTTGCCTGCCGCAGGGCTACCGTCCCACCTTGGGGGCTGTAAGATATATAACTAGTAAAGTAATTAACACAATCACACAATAACTTCCATATTAAACTTCCGTTATGGCCCCACCCCCTAAGGAACAAAGCATTAGTTTCTCACTTTCGCTTTCCTTTCTTTCACTTCTGTCATCGTATATAGATTATATAGCGAATAATGTACCCCCTACACACAGATATATACAAGGAGTTCTATGACCATATAACGGCCAAGTGCTTTTATACAGGTCATGGTGACTTTGAATATCCTCGTATTTTAGAACTTTATAATGAGAAGTCTGACATCAATAAGCGCTGTTTATAAAGATATAATAACAGGATATATATATATATTATATTTATAGAAAACATGACATTGCTGCAGAGGCCCCAGACATCTCCAAGTCCAGGATCCCAAGCATTATTATATCTGCCATTAAGACAGTACAGTACCGTAGATCAGATTGCCTACCTGGCCATACACACACCAATGCAAAGATCTTAACTTGATTTAGCCATCCATTAGCAGGGTCAGGCTGATGCAAAGCTCAGATCATACCAAGGGCCTATGGAGACCCCACGTGCTAATGTAGTCACTGGCCAATAAACCTGCTCAATGGATATCTACCTAATATTGGTAATTGTCAGATAGGGCCCATTCTCAACCAATAAGCTTCCGCCTCGGTCCGGAGGACGGCCCCTGTATGGGCACCAACTGGAGAGTATCAGGCAGAGGCAGGTTTGGTTGGCGGGGCACATGGGGTACTAAACTTCCCCAGCTGTTAATGAACTACAAACCCCATCAGTCAGACATTTACTGTATCTAAATCATCCCCATAGGCCAGAATATACAAAGGAAAGAGAATTCACACTGAGGAGATAAGAGAACAAAAATATCTGAAATCCTTACGTTTTTTTTCGTCCAGGATCTGAAGGCTCCATTCAGAATTTTGGCCCCTTGGACAAGGTGCGGTGCCGGCTGCTTCCCGGCTTTGTGCAAAGCTGCAGGAATGGAAACACACAATGAATGAGTAAGCTGATATTCCAGGTTGTGTAGCCATTTTCTACAGTAAGAATTTTACTTTGCCTTTATAGAGTAGATACTTGCATTTAGAGCCCTAAAGCTGGCCATACACGGGCAGATCCGCTCGCTTGGCAATGTTGCCAAGCGAGCGGATCTTCACCCAATATCCCCACCTACGGGTGGGCGATATCGGGGACGCATGTAGGCAAATTCCATTATTTGGCCCTGGGGCCAAACGATCGAATTTTACATGCGGCAATGGGGCAGTCGGTTCGGGGACCGCATCAATGAGCCGATGCAGTCCCCAATCCAACTGGATTTTCTAACCTGCCCGATCAATATCTGCCCAATTTCAGGCCCGTCGGTTCTGCCCCTACACGGGCCGATAAGCTGCCGAATCTGTCTAAGGGACCCATATCAGCAGCTAGAATCGGCCCGTGTATGGGGACCTTTACCCCGAGGTCCCAGAGGCAAGAGCAAGTGCTAAAGGAGTGCTAATCCCTAGAGGCAATGACAATCTGATGGATCCCTGGATCACCTTGCTGATAATCAATTCTATTAGTTACATGTTGAGGCACAGTATCCACCCCCCCCCACCCAATTAATGGTAATTAATTAATTTAATAACCTAATGGCAAGTTCAGAGTCAATGGGTGTCCCCTTCTCAGCCGACCAGGTTTCTGCACTTCTGATCTCCTAGTCGCCCAACTTTGACAAGAGATTTGCTATAAGCCCCCCAGGGCCCCCCAGCCTTTTATCTCACATTTATGTAAGAAAGAATTCTAACAAAAAGAAACCTACCTTTGAACTTCTCTAGGAGGTGCCTTCCAACGTACCAACAGGCTGTCTCAAAATTCGGGAATTGGGTCAAGCTGATGATTTTTAGACGTTTTTCCACTTCATATGCCCTGCAAGGAAACACGGCAAGGGACAAGGGTTAGTACTGGCACCGACAGAACATGGCGGCATAGAAACAGTCCTTTTATATGTGTGATTGGCAGTTTCTGGGAGACGTTTCATCCAATCTTTAGCCAGTTTAAGCAATAAATTCCTTATTTGCAGCACAGATTAGAGGGTGGCGCTGTTCTATTGCAACCCTATGAGAAACTCTGGCTGATCTGGTGGGAAGTAGTACTGCAACTAATCATCTATGAACCTATATTTATGAACTATATATCAGGGAATGCTGGGATTTGTAATGCAACTGAAGGTTCCCCATCTCTAATGGAGGGACAGATTGTGTCTCGCAGTCAGTGATGCACTATGGGATTGTACAGATCTGAGGGGCACGAGGCTCCCTTTCTTGTTGTTGAGGGGCTATTGCTGCGACTCCTACCCACATAGAATAAAGATGCAAAGCGCAGTGTTAGCCGCCACGTGTCCCTTTATAGATACAGGAGAGAAAATAATCGCACTTCACATGAAAGCTGCGGCAGAACGAGGTGGGCGCCGACAGGCAGTGTTGGGGGCAGGTAAAGGGCAAGTAATATTATCCGGTTCTTTGTTCCCTCCCCTGCTGCATCCTGGGAACCTACCTCATCTGCATCTCAACACTCAGGCTGTGCAAGAAATGCCCCGAAAATGCCAAACAGTCTACAGGGGTGAGAGTTGCATAAATCCAACCTGCGGGGAAGCAAAGGAGAGATTTGTTAGCGAATCCCAGGGAGAGGGGGGCAACAGGAGTTGTGAGAGCAGGGCAATAAATGGCTTGTCCATCAGTCTGTTATTATCCTTTATTTATACAGAACCAACATATTCCTCAGGGCTGTACAGAGATTCCCATCAGCCCCTGCCCCAGTGAGCTTACAATCTAAGGTCCCTATCCCATTCCCACCAGTCCCTGCCCCAGTGAGCTTACAATCTAAGGTCCCTATCACATTCCCATCAGTCCCTGCCCCAGTGAGCTTACAATCTAAGGTCCCTATCCCATTCCCATCAGTCCCTGCCCCAGTGAGCTTACAATCTAAGGTCCCTATCCCATTCCCATCAGTCCCTGCCCCAGTGAGCTTACAATCTAAGGTCCCTATCCCATTCCCATCAGTCCCTGCCCCAGTGAGCTTACAATCTAAGGTCCCTATCCCATTCCCATCAGTCCCTGCCCCAGTGAGCTTACAATCTAAGGTCCCTATCCCATTCCCACCAGTCCCTGCCCCAGTGAGCTTACAATCTAAGGTCCCTATCACATTCTCATCAGTCCCTGCCCCAGTGAGCTTACAATCTAAGGTCCCTATCCCATTCCCATCAGTCCCTGCCCCAGTGAGCTTACAATCTAAGGTCCCTATCCCATTCCCATCAGTCCCTGCCCCAGTGAGCTTACAATCTAAGGTCCCTATCACATTCTCATCAGTCCCTGCCCCAGTGAGCTTACAATCTAACGGTCCCTATCCCATTCCCATCAGTCCCTGCCCCAGTGAGCTTACAATCTAAGGTCCCTATCCCATCAGTCCCTGCCCCAGTGAGCTTACAATCTAAGGTCCCTATCACATTCCCATCAGTCTCTGCCCCAGTGAGCTTACACTCTAAGGTCCCTATCTCATTCCCATCAGCCCCTGCCCCAGTGAGCTTACAATCTAAGGCCCCTATCCCATTCCCATCAGCCCCTGCCCCAGTGAGCTTACAATCTAAGGTCCCTATCCCATTCCCATCAGTCCCTGCCCCAGTGAGCTTACACTCTAAGGTCCCTATCACATTCCCATCACCCCCTGCCCCAGTGAGCTTACAATCTAAGGTCCCTATCCCATTCCCATCAGTCCCTGCCCCAGTGAGCTTACAATCTAAGGTCCCTATCCCATTCCCATCAGTCCCTGCCCCAGTGAGCTTACAATCTAAGGGTCCCTATCCCATTCCCATCAGCCCCTGCCCCAGTGAGCTTACAATCTAAGGGTCCCTATCACATTCCCATCAGCCCCTGCCCCAGTGAGCTTACAATCTAAGGTCCCTATCACATTCCCATCAGTCCCTGCCCCAGTGAGCTTACAATCTAAGGTCCCTATCCCATTCCCATCAGCCCCTGCCCCAGTGAGCTTACAATCTAAGGTCCCTATCCCATTCCCATCAGCCCCTGCCCCAGTGAGCTTACAATCTAAGGTCCCTATCACATTCCCATCAGTCCCTGCCCCAGTGAGCTTACAATCTAAGGTCCCTATCACATTCCCATCAGCCCCTGCCCCAGTGAGCTTACAATCTAAGGTCCCTATCACATTCCCATCAGCCCCTGCCCTAGTGAGCTTACAATCTAAGGTCCCTATCACATTCCCATCAGCCCCTGCCCCAGTGAGCTTACAATCTAAGGTCCCTATCCCATTCCCATCAGCCCCTGCCCCAGTGAGCTTACAATCTAAGGTCCCTATCCCATTCCCATCAGCCCCTGCCCCAGTGAGCTTACAATCTAAGGTCCCTATCACATTCCCATCAGTCCCTGCCCCAGTGAGCTTACAATCTAAGGTCCCTATCACATTCCCATCAGCCCCTGCCCTAGTGAGCTTACAATCTAAGGTCCCTATCACATTCCCATCAGCCCCTGCCCTAGTGAGCTTACAATCTAAGGTCCCTATCCCATTCCCATCAGCCCCTGCCCCAGTGAGCTTACAATCTAAGGTCCCTATCCCATTCCCATCAGCCCCTGCCCCAGTGAGCTTACAATCTAAGGTCCCTATCCCATTCCCATCAGCCCCTGCCCCGGTGAGCTTACAATCTAAGGTCCCTATCACATTCCCATCAGTCCCTGCCCCAGTGAGTTTACAATCTAAGGTCCCTATCCCATTCCCATCAGTCCCTGCCCCAGTGAGCTTACAATCTAAGGTCCCTATCACATTCCCATCAGTCCCTGCCCCAGTGAGCTTACAATCTAAGGTCCCTATCACATTCCCATCAGTCCCTGCCCCAGTGAGTTTACAATCTAAGGTCCCTATCACATTCCCATCAGTCCCTGCCCCAGTGAGTTTACAATCTAAGGTCCCTATCACATTCCCATCAGTCCCTGCCCCAGTGAGCTTACAATCTAAGGTCTCTATCACATTCCCATCAGTCCCTGCCCCAGTGAGCTTACAATCTAAGGCCCCTATCCCATTCCCATCAGCCCCTGCCCCAGTGAGCTTACAATCTAAGGTCCCTATCACATTCCCATCAGTCCCTGCCCCAGTGAGCTTACAATCTAAGGTCCCTATCACATTCTCATTGATGGAGTGGCAGGGGATGCCCAGTCATACCTGTACCCAGCACTGTGGTAAGTAAATATAACTGAACTTTGTAGGCAACTCATAAAGCCCTGTATCTTGTAAGACTATAACCCTGATCCTGAGTGCATATCTAGAATCCCTGCCATAAAGCAAGACAGGGTTGCTGTGCCAGAGTGTCACCTCTGTCACGTCTCCTATAATAAATAACACAGTATGCGTAATGGGTGTTAATGGGAGGGGGGGGGTTCAGTGTATTGCCCAATAGGTTACTTGGTGGTTTCTTACCAAAGGAATTATTTTATGGATCTCTAAAAGGCTAATATGGAATTTTTTTCCTATTATGTTATTGGGGTTGGGCTCTTACCTGAAGGAATAAAAAGCGTTTGCCCCTGTTTCACTGCACACTTGTAGCATTTATCCACCTGGTCAGCGAAGAACATTTCACAGTGGTTGGAAGCCGACCGCCAGCGCTCGTACAGTGAGATATTGGCCGACTCGGGTCGGATGAGATAAAATATCTTCTCCCCCTGTGGGAACATTCAGCATCGAGCAAAACAGTCAGTGAATGTGTAAAGTGAAAGTACAACTGCCCTCATCTCCTGTCGCTACCCTTCTGCCCTGTGTCCCTACCCTTCTGCCCTGTGTCCCTACCCTTCTGCCCTGTGTCCCTACCCTTCTGCCCTGTGTCCCTACCCTTCTGCCCTGTACCCATACCATTCTGCCCTGTGTCCCTACCCTTCTGCCCTGTACCCATACCATTCTGCCCTGTGTCCCTACCCTTCTGCCCTGTACCCATACCATTCTGCCCTGTACCCATACCAATATCTCCTGCTCCAACCCTTCTGCCCTGTACCCCTACCCTTCTGCCCTGTACCCATGCCCATATCTCCTGCCCCTACCCTTCTGCCCTGTGCCCCTACCCTTCTGCCCTGTACCCATGCCAATATCTCCTGCCCCATCCCTTCTACCCTGTGCCCCTACCCTTCTGCCCTGTGCCCCTACCCATATCTCCTGCCCCAACCCTTCTGCCCTGTGCCCCTACCCTTCTGCCCTGTACCCATGCCAATATCTCCTGCCCCATCCCTTC
Organism: Xenopus tropicalis; assembly: GCF_000004195.4. NCBI lineage: Eukaryota > Metazoa > Chordata > Amphibia > Anura > Pipidae > Xenopus > Xenopus tropicalis. Next base: position 152,062,837 of record NC_030680.2, read on the forward strand.
TACCCTGTGCCCCTACCCTTCTGCCCTGTGCCCCTACCCTTCTGCCCTGTACCCATGCCCATATCTCCTGCCCCTACCCTTCTGCCCTGTACCCATGCCCATATCTCCTGCCCCATCCCATCTACCCTGTGCCCCTACCCTTCTGCCCTGTGCCCCTACCCTTCTGCCCTGTACCCATGCCCATATCTCCTGCCCCAACCCTTCTGCCCTGTGCCCCTACCCTTCTGCCCTGTACCCATGCCCATATCTCCTGCCCCATCCTTTCTACCCTGTGCCCCTACCCTTCTGCCCTGTGCGCCTACCCTTCTGCCCTGTACCCATGCCCATATCTCCTGCCCCTACCCTTCTACCCTGTGCCCCTACCCTTCTGCCCTGTACCCATGCCCATATCTCCTGCCCCATCCCTTCTACCCTGTGCCCCTACCCTTCTGCCCTGTGTCCCTACCTTTCTGTCCTGTACCCATGCCAATATCTCCTGCCCCATCCATATATTCTGCCCTGTGTCCCTACCCTTCTGCCCTGTACCCCTACCCTTCTGCCCTGTACCCATGCCAATATCTCCTGCCCCATCCCTTCTACCCTGTGCCCCTACCCTTCTGCCCTGTACCCCTACCCTTCTGCCCTGCCTCCCTACCCTTCTACCCTGTGTCCCTACCCTTCTGCCCTGTAGTTCATAGTTATAGTTACATAGGGTTGAAAAAAGACCATTGTCCATCAAGTTCAACCCATCCGAGTAAACCCAGCACACAACCTATACTAACCAATCTATACACTCACATACATAAACTATATATATATACAACCACTAGTACTAACTGTAGATATTAGTATCACAATAGCCTTGGATATTCTGCTTGTTCAAAAACTCATCCAGGCCCCTCTTAAAGGCATGTGCCCTGTGTCCCTACCCTTCTGCCCTGTACCCATGTCAATATCTCCTGCCCCATCCATATCTCCTGCCCTGTGCCCCTACCCTTCTGCCCTGTACCCCTACCCTTCTGCCCTGTGCCCCTACCCTTCTGCCCTGTGTCCCTACCCTTCTGCCCTGTGCCCCTACCCTTCTGCCCTGTGTCCCTACCCTTCTGCCCTGTGCCCCTACCCTTCTGCCCTGTGTCCCTACCCTTCTGTCCTGTACCCCTACCCTTCTGTCCTGTGTCCCTGCCCTTCTGCCCTGTGTCCCTACCCTTCTGCCCTGTACCCATGCCAATATTTCCTGCCCCATCCATATCTCCTGCCCTGTGCCCCTACCATTCTGCCCTGTACCCCTACCATTCTGCCCTGTACCCCTACCCTTCTGCCCTGTGCCCCTACCCTTCTGCCCTGTGTCCCTACCCTTCTTCCCTGTACCCCTACCCTTCTGCCCTGTGCCCCTACCCTTCTGCCCTGTACGCATGCCAATATATCCTGCCCCATCCATATTTTCTGCCCTGTGCCCCTACCCATATCCACTGACCTGTGCCCTGCCTGTATCCATGCCCTGTGCCATGCCCATATCCGCTGAGAAAACGTCCCTCCATCTTCTATCTAACAAGGCATACTCTCCTGTACGACTCTCAGGGAATGCTGGGATTTGTAGTTTGGAGCTGTACGTATATGTATATTATGGAATATACAGAATATAATTCTACCTTTGCCCTTTTGACAGCTGCTTAACACCCCAAAGTATCCCCTGGTCCCTGCAGCAGGATTTCCATAGGTACAGAGGGGGTTTGGGGGGGTATTAGTTTGGCTTACTTTCAGCACATGGTACCAGGCGGAGGCACCCCCCGAGTCTATGTGGAAGTCCGTGTAGCTGTCTTTGACACATATCAGACAGTATTTTGTCACTTTTGGCTTGGCCAGCAGGGCATCGTCCGGCCAATGGTTCTCCACCCATGAAAGCTTCTTGACGATCTCCGGCGCCTCCACAAAGCTGGACATTCTGCCTCAGAGAGAGAAACATGGGCTGAAATGGGCTGGGAAATGATTTCTAACACATCTAAATCTCTAAATCACTAAAATGGCATGAATCAGAGGTAACGGGCGGCCAATCCGGCTGCCCCCCAGGCACTAAGTGCTCCCGGCACAACCGGGCCTAACAGCACATTCCGTCCCATTTGTTCCCACAGAAGCCAACCGGCTGCTTTCACATTGGAACAAAATTGCCGCATTTGTTCAGAACAATTTGATGTCGACATTCAGCGGGCAAATTACATAGCAACATAGTAGCTTAGGCTGAAAAACAAGACACGTGTCCAGCACGTTCCACCTTTAAGGCTCCGAAATAAACAACTGAACAATAAAAATAATGATGGGAGGAAATAACAGAAGCAAAATTATTCCCCCCCCCGTTTGCGTATGTGATGGATGCGGCGGGGGCATGAATGTTGCGCAGCCCATTTACTGCTATTACCCAGCGCACAAAGCTCTGTGGGGGCACTTGGCACATTCACATCGCTACAGAGTGGGGGGCTACCGTGAGTGGGCAGAATATAACTGTGTGCAGCCACATAGCAACTAAAGGGCGTCTGATAAACTGCAATGGCACCCTGTGCCCTCATTTACATGTGCCCTGGGGCAAAATCACTAATTACTCACATCCGGGCATAAGTGCCCAATATAAAGTTCTATCAAACACACACACAATACTGGCACTTTTATCAGAAGCAGTTACCATGGCATTCCCAGTACCCAGAGGCACAAACAGCCCCCCCCCGCCCAATAAATAGTGACTGTCTGTGGCACCTTACAGCCCCCCCGGCATTCCCAGTACCCAGAGGCACAAACAGCCCCCCCCCAGCCCAATAAATAGTGACTGTCTGTGGCACCTTACAGCCCCCTGGCATTCCCAGTACCCAGAGGCACAAACAGCCCCCCCAGCCCAATAAATAGTGACTGTCTGTGGCACCTTACAGCCCCCCTGGCATTCCCAGTACCCAGAGGCACAAACAGCCCCCCCAGCCCAATAAATAGTGACTGTCTGTGGCACCTTACAGCCCCCCTGGCATTCCCAGTACCCAGAGGCACAAACACCCCCCCCCCCAGCCCAATAAATAGTGACTGTCTGTGGCACCTTACAGCCCCCCTGGCATTCCCAGTACCCAGAGGCACAAACAGCCCCCCCCCAGCCCAATAAATAGTGACTGTCTGTGGCACCTTACAGCCCCCCCGGCATTCCCAGTACCCAGAGGCACAAACAGCCCCCCCAGCACCACCTTTTCTATTCCCCCCCCCCAACTGTTTGGCCTTACTCCCCACATCCTCCCTCTTCTCCCCCCTTCTATATTTCCCCTCTCCCCCCATTTGTCTCTCTACTCCCCGAACCCCCTTTCCCTTCCCCTCTCTCCTTCTGTCTCTCATCCCCTCTCCTTTCCTTTTCTATTCCCCCCCCAACTGTTTGGCCTTACTCCCCCCCATCCTCCCTCTTCTCCCCCCTTCTATATTTCCCCTCTCCCCCCATTTGTCTCTCTACTCCCCGAACCCCCTTCCCCTCTCTCCTTCTGTCTCTCATCCCCTCTCCTTTCCTTTTCTATTCCCCCCCCAACTGTTTGGCCTTACTCCCCCCCATCCTCCCTCTTCTCCCCCCTTCTATATTTCCCCTCTCCCCCCATTTGTCTCTCTACTCCCCGAACCCCCTTTCCCTTCCCCTCTCTCCTTCTGTCTCTCACACGCACTCTGTCTCTCACACGCACTCTGTCTCTCACACGCACTCTGTCTCTCACACGCACTCTGTCTCTCACACGCACTGTCTCTCACACGCACTCTGTCTCTCACACGCACTCTGTCTCTCACACGCACTGTCTCTCACACGCACTCTGTCTCTCACACGCACTCTGTCTCTCACACGCACTCTGTCTCTCACACGCACTCTGTCTCTCACACGCACTCTGTCTCTCACTCTCGTGCATATTTAAGAGACATATTTATATAATGGGGCTCCCCTGCTGCCCCCAATTCGTTATGCAGATATTGATAAATGGGGCCCTCAGTAGGAATCCCAGAAGCCTTTGCTCTCACCTGGTGTCGGAGAACTCTAAGTTGGTGACGTTTAAGACTCTTTTCCTGTTTGTGCTGTAATAGTAATCAACAAACTCTTTGAGTTTCATCTTGCAGTCTTTCTGTTTGGTGACATCTGTGACATCAACCGCTCGCTCGGGGCCTGGAAGAACAGTCAGAATAAATAAATGTGTAATATTGGGAAAAGCTGGGGTCACTGAGCCACAAATTGCTGGGGCCACTGTGCCACAAATTGCTGGGGTCACTGTGCCATAAATTGCTGGGGTCACTGTGCCATAAATTGCTGGGGTCACTGTGCCATATATTGCTAGGGTCACTGTGCCATATATTGCTAGGGTCACTGAGCCACAAATTGCTGGGGCCACTGTGCCACAAATTGCTGGGGCCACTGTGCCACAAATTGCTGGGGTCACTGTGCCATATATTGCTAGGGTCACTGTGCCATATATTGCTAGGGTCACTGAGCCACAAATTGCTGGGGCCACTGTGCCACAAATTGCTGGGGCCACTGTGCCATAAATTGCTGGGGTCACTGTGCCATATATTGCTAGGGTCACTGAGCCACAAATTGCTGGGGCCACTGTGCCACAAATTGCTGGGGTCACTGTGCCATAAATTGCTGGGGTCACTGTGCCATAAATTGCTGGGGCCACTGTGCCATAAATTGCTGGGGTCACTGTGCCATAAATTGCTGGGGTCACTGTGCCATAAATTGCTGGGGCCACTGTGCCATAAATTGCTGGGGCCACTGTGCCACAAATTGCTGGGGTCACTGTGCCATATATTGCTAGGGTCACTGTGCCATATATTGCTAGGGTCACTGAGCCACAAATTGCTGGGGCCACTTTGCCACAAATTGCTGGGGCCACTGTGCCATAAATTGCTGGGGTCACTGTGCCATATATTGCTAGGGTCACTGAGCCACAAATTGCTGGGGCCACTGTGCCACAAATTGCTGGGGCCACTGTGCCATAAATTGCTGGGGTCACTGTGCCATATATTGCTAGGGTCACTGAGCCACAAATTGCTGGGGCCACTGTGCCACAAATTGCTGGGGTCACTGTGCCATAAATTGCTGGGGTCACTGTGCCATAAATTGCTGGGGTCACTGTGCCATATATTGCTAGGGTCACTGTGCCATATATTGCTAGGGTCACTGAGCCACAAATTGCTGGGGCCACTGTGCCACAAATTGCTGGGGCCACTGTGCCACAAATTGCTGGGGCCACTGTGCCACAAATTGCTGGGGTCACTGAGCCACAAATTGCTGGGGCCACTGTGCCACAAATTGCTGGGGTCACTGTGCCATAAATTGCTGGGGTCACTGTGCCATAAATTGCTGGGGTCACTGTGCCATAAATTGCTGGGGTCACTGTGCCATATATTGCTGGGGCCACTGTGCCATATATTGCTGGGGTCACTGTGCCATATATTGCTGGGGTCACTGTGCCAAATATTGCTGGGGTCACTGTGCCATAAATTGCTGGGGTCACTGTGCCAAATATTGCTGGGGTCACTGTGCCATATATTGCTGGGGTCACTGTGCCATATATTGCTGGGGTCACTGTGCCAAATATTGCTGGGGTCACTGTGCCATATATTGCTGGGGTCACTGTGCCAAATATTGCTGGGGTCACTGTGCCATAAATTGCTGGGGTCACTGTGCCATAAATTGCTGGGGTCACTGTGCCATAAATTGCTGGGGTCACTGTGCCATATATTGCTGGGGTCACTGTGCCATATATTGCTGGGGTCACTGTGCCACAAATTGCTGGGGTCACTGTGCCATATATTGCTGGGGTCACTGAGCCACAAATTGCTGGGGTCACTGTGCGATTTATTGCTGGGGTCACTGTGCCATATATTGCTGGGGTCACTGTGCCATAAATTGCTGGGGTCACTGAGCCACAAATTGCTGGGGTCACTGTGCGATATATTGCTGTGGTCACTGTGCCATATATTGCTGGGGTCACTGTGCCATAAATTGCTGGGGTCACTGAGCCACAAATTGCTGGGGTCACTGTGCGATATATTGCTGGGGTCACTGTGCCATATATTGCTGGGGTCACTGTGCCATATATTGCTGGGGTCACTGTGCCATATATTGCTGGGGTCACTGTGCCATATATTGCTGGGGTCACTGTGCCATATATTGCTGGGGTCACTGTGCCATATATTGCTGGGGTCACTGTGCCATATATTGCTGGGGTCACTGTGCCATATATTGCTGGGGTCACTGTGCCATATATTGCTGGGGTCACTGTGCCATAAATTGCTGGGGTCACTGTGCCATATATTGCTGGGGTCACTGTGCCATAAATTGCTGGGGTCACTGTGCCATATATTGCTGGGGTCACTGTGCCATAAATTGCTGGGGTCACTGTGCCATATATTGCTGGGGTCACTGTGCCATATACTGCTGGGGTCACTGTGCCATATATTGCTGGGGCCGCTGTGCCATATATTGCTGGGGTCACTGTGCCATAAATTGCTGGGGTCACTGTGCCATATATTGCTGGGGCCGCTGTGCCATATATTGCTGGGGCCGCTGTGCCATATATTGCTGGGGTCACTGTGCCATAAATTGCTGGGGTCACTGTGCCATATATTGCTGGGGTCACTGTGCCATATATTGCTGGGGTCACTATGCCATAAATTGCTGGGGTAACTGTGACATAATTCTGGTGAGTCCAGTTAATGGGGATATTTAACACCTGGATCTCATAGTGTTGCTGGACTACAACTCCCAGAATCCTTGATTACATGATAAGAATATCCCTTTAGGTGATATGTGATGTGGAATGAAACCCAAGTAACAAAACTCACCGACATAATTTTCCACGTCACTGACATAAAACGTCGCCGCCGGTACCGTCAGGCCCAACGCGTCCTTCTTTGGCACCAGGATTGGTTCTGTGAAACCCGTCTCCTCAAAGTATTCCACTGTCAACTGGTTCCCATTCAGCTTCTTAACAACATCCTCGGCGCTGGAAGCACAAATTCACTGCGTTCGTTATTGGATTCAAACTGAGGGGCATATTCACTATTGGGTCAGCCAACGTCACCGGTGATGTCGCCCATAGCAACCAATCAGCAATTAAGTCAGAATGGTCACCGACTAGTTAGAAAACAAATGCAAAGATCTGATTGGTTGCTATGGACAACATCGCCAGTGATGTTGCTTACACCCTATAATAAACAGTAGTGTTATTATAAGATCCAGGGGCCCCGGGGCCTCTGGGTAATGGTGAGTTTGTTCCCTGCGGCAGTGACATCACTAGGGATGGGGGCAGTTAGGGGCAAAAATGAAAAATGGGAAGGGCTGTAGGGTTGCTGCGTAGGAACTCCAGGCAGGGAGGCGGAGCCTGATGTCATGGAGGCGTGACAGTGACATAATGAGGCTGGGGTGCTGACCTCACAGGGGCGGGGCTATGACACGGTGATTGGTGATTAGCCAATTGCCACATCAATGACAGGTGTCAACCCTAAATTGCTCTAAGAGCCCCCCATATGAGCAAAGCACCTCCCCCAACTACCCAGCCCCCCCCAGCAGGGAATGTGACCAATGAATGGAACCTGAAATGGTCACATGAACAGTCAGACTCTTGGTCAAGTGAAAGATTTCTTTCAACAAGATGATGCCCATTCCTTTTAGAGTGTAAGCTCTTGCGCCCTATCCCACGGCAGCCATTACTGCCCAAAGCTCATCGGGTCAGCGTGGTACCTGGGAAAGGTCCGATTGCGCAGCTCCTTGATAAACACTTGGCTCCCGTTCTGCACCGGTTTCACCTCCGTGGCCTGTCCCGTGTCCTGTTTGGGCCAATTTTTCTTCTTTTTCACTGAAAAGAGACAACGTGAGAGAGACGCTGTGAACCAGGCCTGGTTCTGTTGGGCTGAATGGGTCTGTCTCCTAGCAACAACACTGTGTATGGCCCAGCTGATAGCTCTATGTGTAAGTACCAGGCCGGAGGGCTCCAGTGCTGCTGACTGCACCAATGTCTAAGTAGCCATGCAGCAATGCACCATGGGATGTCATATGGGCACCGCCCCAACCAGCGAGCGGCTGCCAACATTTGTTTTCTGCTTTCTGGACTCACTCAGCAACTTTAATGAATTAGAGCTGTTTCCTCAATGAATCTATTTGCATATTAATGAGCCTAACGACACAATATCAGCGTCAAACTGAGGCAACACCGGTCTGAGCCACTCCCCTGTAACTACAGCTCCCCATGTATGGGAACGGAATATATACTGTTCCTGCTGAACTGTGCTTAGTACAGGGGAATCCCTATGCGCCATAGTTTTATGGTATCTCTCTGTACAGGCTATGGGCAAACTTAGGGGGCTGTTCCTGCTGAATTGTGCTTAGTACAGGGGAATCCCTATGTGCCATAGTTTTATGGTATCTCTCTGTACAGGCTATGAGCAAACTTAGGGGGCTGTTCCTGCTGAATTGTGCTTAGTACAGGGGAATCCCTATGTGCCATAGTTTTATGGTATCTCTCTGTACAGGCTATGAGCAAACGTAGGGGGCTGTTCCTGCTGAATTGTGCTTAGTACAGGGGAATCCCTATGTGCCATAGTTTTATGGTAACTCTCTGTACAGGCTATGGGCAAACTTAGGGGGCTGTTCCTGCTGAATTGTGCTTAGTACAGGGGAATCCCTATGTGCCATAGTTTTATGGTATCTCTCTGTACAGGCTATGAGCAAACTTAGGGGGCTGTTCCTGCTGAATTGTGCTTAGTACAGGGGAATCCCTATGTGCCATAGTTTTATTGTAACTCTCTGTACAGGCTATGAGCAAACTTAGGGGGCTGTTCCTGCTGAATTGTGCTTAGTACAGGGGAATCCCTATGTGCCATAGTTTTATGGTAACTCTCTGTACAGGCTATGAGCAAACTTAGGGGGCTGTTCCTGCTGAATTGTGCTTAGTACAGGGGAATCCCTATGTGCCATAGTTTTATGGTATCTCTCTGTACAGGCTATGAGCAAACATAGGGGGCTGTTCCTGCTGAATTGTGCTTAGTACAGGGGAATCCCTATGTGTCATAGTTTTATGGTATCTCTCTGTACAGGCTATGGGCAAACTTAGGGGGCTGTTCCTGCTGAATTGTGCTTAGTACAGGGGAATCCCTATGTGCCATAGTTTTATGGTATCTCTCTGTACAGGCTATGAGCAAACTTAGGGGGCTGTTCCTGCTGAATTGTGCTTAGTACAGGGGAATCCCTATGTGCCATAGTTTTATGGTATCTCTCTGTACAGGCTATGGGCAAACTTAGGGGGCTGTTCCTGCTGAATTGTGCTTAGTACAGGGGAATCCCTATGTCATAGTTTTATGGTATCTCTCTGTACAGGCTATGGGCAAACTTAGGGGGCTGTTCCTGCTGAATTGTGCTTAGTACAGGGTAATCCCTATGTGCCATAGTTTTATGGTATCTCTCTGTACAGGCTATGAGCAAACTTAGGGGGCTGTTCCTGCTGAATTGTGCTTAGTACAGGGGAATCCCTATGTGCCATAGTTTTATGGTATCTCTCTGTACAGGCTATGGGCAAACTTAGGGGGCTGTTCCTGCTGAATTGTGCTTAGTACAGGGGGTCCCTATGTGCCATAGTTTTATGGTATCTCTCTGTACAGGCTATGGGCAAACTTAGGGGGCTGTTCCTGCTGAATTGTGCTTAGTACAGGGGAATCCCTATGTGCCATAGTTTTATGGTATCTCTCTGTACAGGCTATGGGCAAACTTAGGGGGCTGTTCCTGCTGAATTGTGCTTAGTACAGGGGAATCCCTATGTGCCATAGTTTTATGGTATCTCTCTGTACAGGCTATAGGCAAACTTAGGGGGCTGTTCCTGCTGAATTGTGCTTAGTACAGGGGAATCCCTATGTGCCATAGTTTTATGGTATCTCTCTGTACAGGCTATGGGCAAACTTAGGGGGCTGTTCCTGCTGAATTGTGCTTAGTACAGGGGAATCCCTATGTGCCATAGTTTTATGGTATCTCTCTGTACAGGCTATGGGCAAACTTAGGGGGCTGTTCCTGCTGAATTGTGCTTAGTACAGGGGAATCCCAGTAGGTTCCTTTGTTATTGGGATGCAGAAACCCCCCTATCTCTAAATAAATCACCCAAGATTCCCCCTGTTGCCTGTTAGGGATCAGTGTCTGTTTATTTCTCCCAAATAAGTTTATTCTGGGTGCAGCCGCAGGTTCCCTCAGAGGGGCCCCAGGGACCCATTTGGGTTTTATTGGCTCCTATTGGAATCGCGTTCCTGCCGCCGCTGCCAATTTAATTACTGCGATTAAGACAAATGGAGCTCGCGGTATATAAACCAACCAGTAAACCTACAGCAGAGACTCTGGGAATATTGTGGGGGGGCTGAGGCTGGGGCCAATCACAGAGAAGAACCTAGGGGCTACAGGGAGGCGATGTTCCTGCGTTCCATTGGTCAGAGCTGACCCCTCCCATGGGTGATAATGTGGCCCGCCCATTTACATCACAGACCTCCCCCTTGCACGACTTGCATATAGTCAGCCTAAAAGGCAGCAACCCTACCCCCCAGCTGTTGTTGAACTGCAACTCCCAGCATGCACTTTGCTTATGCACCATTACTGCCCATTACTAGAGCAGAACCCAAGATCCAAAAGTACCGACTTACAGATAGAAAATGGTTTAGTCATCACTGCGAATCGACAAGCTCTGATTGGAGCAAAGGTCAGCAGTGGCGCTGCTCCATTGCAGCCTTATGGGACAAACTGACAGTGGTGAGAAGCGGTACTGCAACTGCCCAACTGTTTCTCCATTAACCCTTTACAGAAATGGCAGAGATTGTGTATCAGTTACTGGCGGTTGGGGGGGGGGTACTTACAGGTGGATTTCCCATGGGTTTTCTCACAGTTCGGACAATGATAAATGTCAATGTCGGGGGCTTCATCTTCGTCAACTCCCACACAGCTGCAACAACAAAGGGTGAAACATTAGGCACTTAGCTAAGCAATGAGACCCCCCCATCCAGAGAAGCACTTAGCACTGTTTATCTCACCCCCCCCAACAACTGCCCCCCAGTCTGGGAATTGCAGGAGGGTCGGACTGACATTCTATTTCCGGGGGCCACTTTGCCCAGGGGCCCAGATGTACTGACTATGGCACAATGTTACATTCCCAGCAGCACCTGGAGTTGCACTGCCCCTGTATGTAATGCCAGGCTGCCATATGGTGCCATACAGTGCCCCAGGGGTGCCAGGCTGCCATACGGTGCCATACAGTGCCCAGGGGTGCCAGGCTGCCATACGGTGCCATACAGTGCCCAGGGGTGCCAGGCTGCCATACGGTGCCATACAGTGCCCCAGGGGTGCCAGGCTGCCATACGGTGCCATACAGTGCCCAGGGGTGCCAGGCTGCCATACGGTGCCATACAGTGCCCAGGGGTGCCAGGCTGCCATACGGTGCCATACAGTGCCAGGCTGCCATACGGTGCCCGGGGGGGCCAGGCGGCCATACGGTGCCGGGGGTGCCAGGCTGCCATACAGTGCCCGGGGTGCAAGGGGGTGCGGGCGAGAGACGGGGGCTGTACAGTCAGGGGCAGGATGGCAATATCATTTCATGCAGTTCCTTGTAATTGGCTGCGGTGCCCCCCGGTGCCCGGACTCCTGCCAATGACCGGGGGCATTTACGGCTCAGTAAATACCATAATAAATGTTAAAATCCCCCCCCACCCGTGCCCCAGTAACACTGTCCCAAATATTGTCCCTTACTGAAATGTGCAAAATCTCTGCCCCCCCCCCCCAAACTCTGTGATGTAGCCCCCCCCCATCATTTCTACCCTCATTCCTTCTTCTACTATTCACTGTCTGGCATTCTGCAATCACATCCCTCAATATCCAATTACACATCATTCCCATCAGTCCCTGCCCCAATGAGCTTACAATCTAAGGTCCCTATCCCATTCCCATCAGTCCCTGCCCCAGTGAGCTTACAATCTAAGGTCCCTATCCCATTCCCATCAGTCCCTGCCCCAGTGAGCTTACAATCTAAGGTCCCTATCCCATTCCCATCAGTCCCTGCCCCAGTGAGCTTACAATCTAAGGTCCCTATCCCATTCCCATCAGCCCCTGCCCCAGTGAGCTTACAATCTAAGGTCCCTATCACATTCCCATCAGTCCCTGCCCCAGTGAGCTTACAATCTAAGGTCCCTATCCCATTCCCATCAGCCCCTGCCCCAGTGAGCTTACAATCTAAGGTCCCTATCCCATTCCCATCAGTCCCTGCCCCAGTGAGCTTACAATCTAAGGTCCCTATCCCATTCCCATCAGTCCCTGCCCCAGTGAGCTTACAATCTAAGGTCCCTATCCCATTCCCATCAGTCCCTGCCCCAGTGAGCTTACAGTCTAAGGTCCCTATCACATTCCCATCAGTCCCTGCCCCAATGAGCTTACAATCTAAGGTCCCTATCCCATTCCCATCAGTCCCTGCCCCAGTGAGCTTACAGTCTAAGGTCCCTATCCCATTCCCATCAGTCCCTGCCCCAGTGAGCTTACAATCTAAGGTCCCTATCCCATTCCCATCAGTCCCTGCCCCAGTGAGCTTACAGTCTAAGGTCCCTATCCCATTCCCATCAGTCCCTGCCCCAGTGAGCTTACAATCTAAGGTCCCTATCCCATTCCCATCAGTCCCTGCCCCAGTGAGCTTACAATCTAAGGTCCCTATCACATTCCCATCAGTCCCTGCCCCAGTGAGCTTACAATCTAAGGTCCCTATCCCATTCCCATCAGCCCCTGCCCCAGTGAGCTTACAATCTAAGGTCCCTATCACATTCCCATCAGTCCCTGCCCCAGTGAGCTTACAATCTAAGGTCCCTATCCCATTCCCATCAGTCCCTGCCCCAGTGAGCTTACAATCTAAGGTCCCTATCCCATTCCCATCAGTCCCTGCCCCAGTGAGAGTGGGAATCAAGCTCTGCAAGGGAAGTTCAAACTGCAGCGCTGCGCTTGGTGCTGGTTCTGCAGGCTCGGGCTGATGAGCGGAACAGTTAAACAAACAGGGATAGCGGCGCTGAAGCAGAAGAAGCCGGAGAGCGGTGGATAAGAGAGAGGGGGGGGGGGTCACGCTGAGCTGTCAGTGCTGCTGGAAGTCTTTGCTTGGGAATCACAATGTTTGGCTCGAAGAGACGGCACCAACAAGGAAGAACATTCCTCCAAACCCAGCATGGGGGTTACACAGACATGGGGGTTACACAGGCAGGGAGGTTACACAGGCAGGGGGGTTACACAGGCGCGGGGGTTACACAGGCGCGGGGGTTACACAGGCGCGGGGGTTACACAGGCGCGGGGGTTACAGAGGCAGGGGGGTTACACAGGCAGGGGGGTTACACAGGCGCGGGGGTTACACAGGCAGGGGGGTTACACAGGTGCGGGGGTTACACAGGCAGGGGGGTTACACAGGCGCTGGGGTTACACAGGCGCGGGGGTTACACAGGCAGGGGGGTTACACAGGCAGGGGGTTACACAGGCGCGGGGGTTACACAGGCGCGGGGGTTACACAGGCCCGGGGGTTACACAGGCAGGGGGGTTACACAGGCAGGGGGGTTACACAGGCGCGGGGGTTACACAGGCAGGGGGGTTACACAGGCGCGGGGGTTACACAGGCGCGGGGGTTACACAGGCAGGGGGGTTACACAGGCGCGGGGGTTACACAGGCAGGGGGGTTACACAGGCGCGGGGGTTACACAGGCAGGGGGGTTACACAGGCGCGGGGGTTACACAGGCGCGGGGGTTACACAGGCGCGGGGGTTACACAGGCAGGGGAGTTACACAGGCAGGGGGGTTACACAGGCAGGGGGGTTACACAGGCGCGGGGGTTACACAGGCGCGGGGGTTACACAGGCAGGGGGGTTACACAGGCGCGGGGGTTACACAGGCGCGGGGGTTACACAGGCAGGGGGGTTACACAGGCGCGGGGGTTACACAGGCGCGGGGGTTACACAGGCGCGGGGGTTACACAGGGGCGGGGGTTACACAGGCACGGGGAAACTAACTTTTGGCCGCTCGCTATGGAAACAATGGGAGTTCCCTTCTATTTCTGCCTCGGAATGCTGGGAAAATGTGGGGATCATCTGCATTATTCCTTTATTCAAGAGGTCTCATACAATATTCAGTCCCTGCCCCAGAGAGCTTACAATCTAATATTCAGTGTGTGTATGGTGGGTTGTCTTGTCGGCCAGGCAATGGTCTCACAATATTCTACTAAAGGTTAATTCTTAGAACGTCAGTTTCTGTGCCAAGCGGTTGTTGCTCTGTGTGAGTTCTAGGCTGCGCCAGGCTGCAGGGGACCTGGGAAGGGACAGCTGGCACAGGGCTGGCACAGGGTTGGCACAGAGTGTTACCCTTCGAGGACGATGCCAAATGCAGAAGAACAGAGCAGGTCTCAGAGTCATGTGACAGAGTCGGAACCTGGCGGAATTTCTCAGTTCCAGTTCCAAAGGCGCTGAGGGGCCACAGGGAAGCTAGAACTTTCCTTGGCTCTCAGGCCATGTTCCTGCCGGGCCCCATCTGTTTGTGAGGTGCCAAAGGGAACCTGTCGTTGCCGTTTATCTTCACAGACACAATATGTATCTACGACGAATCCCAGCATTCTCTAAGTAGTACATGAGGTTTCTGGGAGGAAAAACTCCCTAGTTGCTAGGGTCAGTGGGATCCTAGCAACCAGGTATCAGCTTACATTTCAACCTGCAACACTTAAAGGACATGTCAACCCATAGAAACAATTGACATGCCCTTTAATGACCACCAAAATGACAGCCAACAAGTGAACCTGTCCAGTCTGCAGCCCTGTATTGCTGAACTACATCTCCCATCATGCCAAGCAAAGTGCCCAGAGACTGGGATCTCCCGAGGATGTTCCGGATGTCTGTGTCCGGGGATAAGGCTGAAGCTCCCCTGCTACCCAGTCCCAGCCTGATGCCCCTTACTATAAAAACCAGCAGCAGCAGCCCTGTCTTGCTTTATGGCAGGGATCTGAGCGGGATTCTAACGACTGGGATCAAGTTTGGCCAGGAGCGTGGGTTTGTCCCAATCAGAATCCGGCAGCAAAGGCCGAATCTTGGCCAAATCCCAAGGCGAATCCTGGATTCTGTACATTAACCAGGAGCCAAATAAAAGGAAATAAAGGGAATAGTTCTGAATAATGAAATAAATAAATCTGCATTCAGTTTGTTCTACCCATAAACCCCTGTAGGAACTGTCTCTTATTCACCCAGGGAATCCTGGGAAATTGGCCACTTTCTCAAGGATCCATTTCCCACTCCATATTGAATTGCCTCTTGCAGAGGCCAACATGTAAGTGCCCCCCCATGGCTGCCATCCTATGCTGATGGTGAGATCCCCTTTCCTCCCCACCCCCAATGTATCACTCATTCCCCCTCTCTGGGTAGGGAACCCCATAACCTGACTGCCCTTACAGTAAGGAACCCCTTCCTATGCTGATGGTGAGATCCCCTTTCCTCCCCACCCCCAATGTATCACTCATTCCCCCTCTCTGGGTAGGGAACCCCATAACCTGACTGCCCTTACAGTAAGGAACCCCTTCCTATGCTGATGGTGAGATCCCCTTTCCTCCCCACCCCCAATGTATCACTCATTCCCCCTCTCTGGGTAGGGAACCCCATAACCTGACTGCCCTTACAGTAAGGAACCCCTTCCTATGCTGATGGTGAGATCTCTTGATTAAGAGCCCAATGTTATTGCAGAAGAGAATATCCCAGTATAAGGGGGAATATCCCAGTATAAGGGGAATATCCCAGTATAAGGAGAATATCCCAGTATAAGGGGAATATCCCAGTATAAGGGGAATATCCCAGTATAAGGGGAATATCCCAGTATAAGGGGAATATCCCAGTATAAGGGGAATATCCCAGTATAAGGGGAATATCACAGGCCGTTCCCCCATTAGAGAGAAAATCTCTAGGTGCAAACACTTTCCATCAATCTGAATAAAATGTGACATTATAGTAAATATTATATTTTATTGCTCTGCAAGGCACAAGGAAAAGAGGCAGCAACACAACGTCACTGTGTCCCCTAATATCACAATCACCCCGTTTTTATATAAAGACGGCAAAACCCCAAACCCCTCAACCCCCTGCAACTCCAACATGACTCTTTGTAGGGCAAACACAGCAGCCCAGTCCTGCTTTATGGCAGGGATCCTAGAGATGCCCCCAGGGTTACACATTAATCTCTGACAGTCTCTTTTACATTTACAGCACTGCTGCCTGGCGAGGACTCATTGAACTGTGAGACTGGCTTGGCTGCAGGAGAGGAAGAAGCAGAGGGGGAAACGGCGCTGACAGTTTGGCTCTTGGTGAGAAAAGGAAACATAAAACTTTATTTATAGTAAATCTACTGTTTCTTGTTTTTATCGGCAAAACGGCTGAGCGACGGCATCGCAATAACTAACAGAGCGGCGCGACCCCCTGTAACCAATAGAATCCTCTCCCCGGGCTCTGGCTCCTCTGCATGAAACAAACCTGAAAAGGCCCCATTTGTCACTTGTATCCTGGGAGGCACTGAAACCCCCAGAAACACTTAATTCCGGCCCAACAGAACCTTCATTAATGATCTCAGCGTAGCAACCGAGGAACTATAATACTACATCAGGAGTCAGAACCAGCAGTGCAGGGAAGGGAAAGGGACAGACACAGTGACAGTTACACATAACTATAAACCCAGTGAGAATGAGGAATGAATGGATATTGGGGAGTTGTATCAGGAGTCAGAACCAGCAGTGCAGGGAAGGGAAAGGGACAGACACAGTGACAGTTACACATAACTATAAACCCAGTGAGAATGAGGGATGAATGGATATTGGGGAGTTGTATCAGGAGTCAGAACCAGCAGTGCAGGGAAGGGAAAGGACAGACACAGTGACAGTTACACATAACTATAAACCCAGTGAGAATGAGGGATGAATGGATATTGGGGAGTTGTATCAGCGAGTCAGAACCAGCAGTGCAGAGAAGGGAAAGGGACAGACACAGTGACAGTTACACATAACTATAAACCCAGTGAGAATGAGGGATGAATGGATATTGGGGAGTTGTATCAGGAGTCAGAACCAGCAGTGCAGGGAAGGGAAAGGGTCAGACACAGTGACAGTTACACATAACTATAAACCCAGTGAGAATGAGGGATGAATGGGTATTGGGGAGTTGTATCAGGAGTCAGAACCAGCAGTGCAGGGAAGGGAAAGGGACAGACACAGTGACAGTTACACATAACTATAAACCCAGTGAGAATGAGGAATGAATGGATATTGGGGAGTTGTATCAGGAGTCAGAACCAGCAGTGCAGGGAAGGGAAAGGGACAGAGACAGTGACAGTTACACATAACTATAAACCCAGTGAGAATGAGGGATGAATGGATATTGGGGAGTTGTATCAGGAGTCAGAACCAGCAGTGCAGGGAAGGGAAAGGGACAGACACAGTTGACAGTTACACATAACTATAAACCCAGTGAGAATGAGGAATGAATGGATATTGGGGAGTTGTATCAGGAGTCAGAACCAGCAGTGCAGGGAAGGGAAAGGGACAGACACAGTGACAGTTACACATAACTATAAACCCAGTGAGAATGAGGGATGAATGGATATTGGGGAGTTGTATCAGGAGTCAGAACCAGCAGTGCAGGGAAGGGAAAGGGGCAGACACAATAAGGAATATTTAGGAATAGAATTAACACTAGGCCACTAGGTGGCGCATGTACAGAAACTGATAGCAGAGAAAACCTTAGAAAACTGCACTGCTGCAAATACCATAGAAAGCAGTGACTCAATATTTTCTTCATTGTAGAAAAGCTATGATTACTTGGGATGGGCTGCCTTGAGGGACTAATAAAAAGAGCAATATACACCTGTCTTACACATTTCTGAATATTCTTGTTACAACAACTTCTATTTTCAGTAATTTTTCAAAGTCTTGCCCTACTCTCCCCATCTCGCCCTACTGTCTCCATCTCGCCCTACTGTCTCCATCTTGTCCTACTGTCTCCATCTTGTCCTACTATCTCCATCTTGTCCTACTGTCTCCATCTTGTCCTACTGTCTCCATCTTGTCCTACTATCTCCATCTTGTCCTACTGTCCCCATCTTGCCCTACTGTCTCCATCTTGCCCTACTCTCCCCATCTCGCCCTACTGTCTCCATCTTGTCCTACTGTCTCCATCTTGTCCTACTATCTCCATCTTGTCCTACTGTCTCCATCTTGCCCTACTCTCCCCATCTCGCCCTACTGTCTCCATCTCGTCCTACTGTCTCCATCTTGCCCTACTCTCCCCATCTCGCCCTACTGTCTCCATCTTGTCCTACTGTCTCCATCTTGTCCTACTATCTCCATCTTGTCCTACTGTCTCCATCTTGTCCTACTGTCTCCATCTTGCCCTACTGTCTCCATCTCGCCCTACTCTCCCCATCTCGCCCTACTGTCTCCATCTTGTCCTACTGTCTCCATCTTGTCCTACTATCTCCATCTTGTCCTACTGTCTCCATCTTGCCCTACTGTCTCCATCTCACCCTACTCTCCCCATCTCGCCCTACTCTCCCCATCTCGCCCTACTGTCTCCATCTTGTCCTACTGTCTCCATCTTGTCCTACTATCTCCATCTTGTCCTACTGTCCCCATCTTGTCCTACTCTCCCCATCTCGCCCTACTGTCCCCATCTCGCCCTACTGTCTCCATCTCGCCCTACTCTCCCCATCTCGCCCTACTCTCCCCATCTCGCCCTACTGTCTCCATCTTGTCCTACTGTCTCCATCTTGTCCTACTGTCTCCATCTTGTCCTACTGTCCCCATCTCGCCCTACTGTCTCCATCTCGCCCTACTCTCCCCATCTCGCCCTACTCTCCCCATCTCGCCCTACTGTCTCCATCTCGCCCTACTGTCTCCATCTCGTCCTACTGTCTCCATCTCGCCCTACTGTCCCCATCTCGCCCTACTGTCTCCATCTCGCCCTACTGTCTCCATCTTGCCCTACTGTCCCCATCTCGTCCTACTGTCTCCATCTCGCCCTACTGTCTCCATCTTGCCCTACTGTCTCCATCTTGCCCTACTGTCTCCAGCTTGCCCTACTGTCCCCAGCTTGCCCTACTGTCTCCAACTTGCTCTACTGTATCCATCTTGCCCTACTGTCTCCATCTTGTCCTACTGTCTCCATCTTGCCCTACTGTCCCCATCTTGCCCTACTGTCTCCAACTTGCCCCACTGTCTCCATCTCGCCCTGCTGTCCCCATCTTGCCCTACTGTCTCCATCTCGCCCTGCTGTCCCCATCTTGCCCCACTGTCTCCATCTCGCCCTGCTGTCCCCATCTTGCCCTACTGTCTCCATCTTGTCCTACTGTCTCCATCTTGCCCTACTGTCTCCATCTCGCCCTGCTGTCCCCATCTTGCCCTACTGTCTCCATCTTGCCCTATTGTCCCCATCTTGCCCTACTGTCCCCATCTTGCCCCACTGTCTCCATCTCGCCCTGCTGTCCCCATCTTGCCCTACTGTCTCCATCTTGCCCTATTGTCCCCATCTTGCCCTACTGTCTCCATCTTGCCCTACTGTCTCCATCTTGTCCTTACTGTCTCCATCTTGCCCTACTGTCTCCATCTTGCCCTATTGTCCCCATCTTGCCCTACTGTCTCCATCTTGCCCTATTGTCCCCATCTTGCCCTACTGTCTCCATCTTGCCCTACTGTCTCCATCTTGTCCTACTGTCTCCATCTTGCCCTACTGTCTCCATCTTGCCCTATTGTCCCCATCTTGCCCTACTGTCTCCATCTTGCCCTATTGTCCCCATCTTGCCCTACTGTCTCCATCTTGCCCTACTGTCCCCATCTTGCCCTACTGTCTCCATCTTGCCCTATTGTCCCCATCTTGCCCTACTGTCTCCATCTTGCCCTATTGTCCCCATCTTGCCCTACTGTCTCCATCTTGCCCTACTGTCTCCATGGTGCCTGAATGCCCCCCTTTTGCCCTACTTACAAAGAGAGAGGCAGATGCTAAATTACATTGTTCTCCAATTAATAATGATTTGGTTTGTGCAGGTTTCAGGGCCGGGGGTTTGGGGGGGCCGAGGGGAACGCTTAGGCTGTAACATTCTCATCAGCTTCCAAATAAACAACATCTGTTTATGACGAGAGTCTGCGGCATTGGATCCGGCTCTGCCGCTTGTTAAACTGAGCTACTGAGTCCGGCCAAAATAAACAAACAAGGAAAAAATAGATTTTCCAGTTGCTACACAAACAGCCTCAGCCACTCCCCCAGCCCCCCAGTACCTCTAACCCTGCCCCCAGCACCACTCCCCCAGCCCCCCAGTACCACTCCCCCTGCCCCCAGTACCTCTAACCCTGCCCCCAGCACCACTCCCCCAGCCCCCCAGTACCACTCCCCCAGCCCCCCAGTACCTCTAACCCTGCCCCCAGCACCCCAGTACCACTCCCCCTGCCCCCAGTACCACTCCCCCAGCCCCCAGTACCTCTAACCCTGCCCCCAGCACCCCAGTACCACTCCCCCTGCCCCCAGTACCACTCCCCCAGCCCCCAGTACCTCTAACCCTGCCCCAGCACCACTCCCCCAGCCCAGTACCTCTACCCTGCCCCCAGCACCACTCCCAGCCAGTACCTCTAACCCGTGCCCCAGCACCACTCCCCCAGCCCCCCAGTTACCTCTAACCCTGCCCCAGCACCACTCCCCCAGCCCCCCGTACCCTAACCCTGCAGCACCACTCCCCCCAGGCCCCCCAGTACCTCTAACCCTGCCCCCAGCACCACTCCCCCAGCCCCCCAGTACCTCTAACCCTGCCCCCAGCACCACTCCCCCAGCCCCCCCAGTAACCTCTAACCCTGCCCCCAGCACCACTCCCCCAGCCCCCCCAGTACCTCTAACCCTGCCCCCAGCACCACTCCCCAGCCCCCCAGTACCTCTAACCCTGCCCCCAGCACCACTCCCCCAGCCCCCCAATACCTCTAACCCTGCCCCCAGCACCACTCCCCCAGCCCCCCAGTACCTCTAACCCTGCCCCCAGCACCACTCCCCCAGCCCCCCAGTACCTCTAACCCTGCCCCCAGCACCACAGTACCACTCCCCCCTGCCCCCAGTACCACTCCCCCTGCCCCCAGCACCACTCCCCCAGCCCCCCAGTACCTCTAACCCTGCCCCCAGCACCCCAGTACCACTCCCCCTGCCCCCAGTACCACTCCCCCTGCCCCCAGCACCACTGCCCCAGCCCCCAGTACCTCTAACCCTGCCCCCAGCACCACTCCCCCAGCCCCCCAGTACCTCTAACCCTGCCCCCAGCACCCCAGTACCACTCCCCCTGCCCCCAGTACCCCAGTACCAATCCCCCTGCACCAGCACCACTGCCCCCAGTACCCCAGTACCACTCCCCCTGCCCCCAGCACCACTGCCCCCAGTACCCCAGTACCACTCCCCCTGCCCCCAAAACCACTGCCCCCAGTACCCCAGTACCACTCCCCTGCCACCAGCACCCCAGTACCACTCCCCCTGCCCCCAGCACCACTGCCCCCAGTACCCCTCCCCCTGCCCCCAGCAACCACTGCCTCCAGTACCCCAGTACCACTCCCCCTGCCCCCAGCACCACTGCCCCCAGTACCCCTCCCCCTGCCCCCAGCACCACTGCCCCCAGTACCACTCCCCCTGCCCCCAGTACCACTGCCCCAGCCCCCCCAGTACCACTCCCCCTGCCCCCAGCACCACTGCCCCCAGCACCCCTCATCCTGCCCCAGCAACCCCTGTACCACTGCCCCCAGTACCACTCCCTCTGCCCCCCTAACCCCGCCCCCAGCACCACTCCCCCTGCCCCCAGCACCCCAGTACCACTCCACCTGCACCCCTAACCCTGCCCCCAGCACCCCTCACCCTGCCCCCCAGCATCCCAGTACCACTCCCCCTGCACCCCTAACCCTGCCCCCAGCACCCCAGTACCACTCCCCCTGCCCCAGCACCCCTCACCCTGCCCCCAGCACCACTCCCCCTGCCCCCAGCACCACTCACTCTGCCCCCAGCACCCCTCACTTTGCCCCCAGCACCCCTCACTCTGCCCCGGTACCCCTCACTCTGCCCCCAGCACCCCTCACTCTGCCCCGGCACCCCTCACTCTGCCCCCGGGTACCCCTCACTCTGCCCCCAGTACCCCTCACTCTGCCCCCGGCACCCCTCACTCTGCCCCCGGCACCCCTCACTCTGCCCCCGGTACCCCTCACTCTGCCCCCAGCACCCCTCACTCTGCCCCCAGTACCCCTCACTCTGCCCCCGGCCACCCCTCCACTCTGCCCCAATATTCCACCCACTTTACTTAGTGAAAGAAGTTATTAAATTGACCAATAGCATCTGTGTAAGAGCACGGGGCTGAGTGTTTACTTCTCCGTGTGAGAAACAAGCGAGTGCGGCGCCAGCTGAGCTGTAATTTCATAGAAATGTTTTGCTGAAAAGCCGATTTCCTCCCAATCTTTATTTAAACAGATGGAAAATACATTGTATCTAAATATCAGATTATTGGCTTCTCCTCAGCCAAATGCTCTCATCCCTGCGCTGCTGAACTACACAAAGTATCCCCCTCGTTATATTCTGTATTATACAGGCCCACACATTCCTACTCTGTATTATAAGGGATAAATGTACCCCCTACTGTAAATGATAAGGATATTAGCAGTCACTGAGGGTTCTGTGCCCCCCATATAAAGGCACAAGGCTGCAGGCTGAGTTATACAGGGAACTCTGGAGTATCACTCATGTATTATAAGGGATAATGTACCCCCTACTGTAAATGATAAGGATATTAGCAGTCACTGAGGGGTTTCTGTTGCCCCCATATAAAGGCACAAGGCTGCAGGCTGAGTTTATACAGGGAACTCTGAGTATCACTCATGTATTATAAGGGATAATGTACCCCCTACTGTAAATGATAAGGATATTAGCAGTCACTGAGGGGTTCTGTGCCCCCATATAAAGGCACAAGGCTGCAGGCTGAGTTATACAGGGAACTCTGAGTATCACTCATGTATTATAAGGGATAATGTACCCCCTACTGTAAATGATAAGGATATTAGCAGTCACTGAGGGGGTTCTGTGCCCCCATATAAAGGCACAAGGCTGCAGGCTGAGTTATACAGGGAAACTCTGAGTATCACTCATGTATTATAAGGGGATAATGTACCCCCTACTGTAAATGATAAGGATAATTAGCAGTCACTGAGGGGTTCTGTGCCCCCATATAAAGGCACAAGGCTGCAGGCTGAGTTATACAGGGAACTCTGAGTATCACTCATGTATTATAAGGGATAATGTACCCCCTACTGTAAATGATAAGGATATTAGCAGTCACTGAGGGGTTCTGTGCCCCCCATATAAAGGCACAAGGCTGCAGGCTGAGTTATACAGGGAACTCTGAGTATCACTCATGTATTATAAGGGATAATGTACCCCCTACTGTAAATGATAAGGATATTAGCAGTCACTGAGGGGTTCTGTGCCCCCCATATAAAGGCACAAGCTGCAGGCTGAGTTATACAGGGAACTCTGAGTATCACTCATGTATTATAAGGGATAATGTACCCCCTACTGTAAATGATAAGGATATTAGCAGTCACTGAGGGGTTCTGTGCCCCCCATATAAAGGCACAAGGCTGCAGGCTGAGTTATACAGGGAACTCTGAGTATCACTCATGTATTATAAGGGATACTGTACCCCCTACTGTAAATGATAAGGATATTAGCAGTCACTGAGGGGTTCTGTGAGTTATACAGGGAACTCTGAGTATATTATGGGATGGGGGTGCCCATATAAAGGAAGGTGAGTGCCAGTTCAGCTGAATGGAAAGCTGATGAATGAGGCTCACTTACTGGCTGATTAGATGTGAGTGGTGGTTGTTACAGGGACTCGGGGGGGGGGGGGCAGGGTGCAGGGAGTTGCTGTACAAAGGGAGAGATGAGAAATTCCGACACAACAGTGATTTTCCCTCTGATTGGAATTCTGGGAAGATGAGGGTTCGGCTCAGCGCTGTGTGTGGGACCCAAACATTCGTAGCACAGAATAATCTGTATAAATTCAGCTCTCGTTAGCGCTCATTAATTATTCACTTCTCACTGAAGGAACAGTAAATACAGAGAGTGTCAGACTGACGAGCTGCCGGCTCTCCTGGCCTGTAATTGGCTCTTCTATTGCTGTGCCCCTGTCCTTACTGGCACCCCTGCCCTGTGCCCCTGCCCTTACTGGCACCCCTGCCCTGTGCCCCTGCCCTTAATGGCACCCCTGCCCTGTGCCCCTGCCCTTACTGGCACCCCTGCCCTGTGCCCCTGCCCTTACTGGCACCCCTGCCCTGTGCCCCTGCCCTTACTGGCACCCCTGCCCTGTGCCCCTGCCCTTACTGGCACCCCTGCCCTGTGCCCCTGCCCTTACTGGCACCCCTGCCCTGTGCCCTGCCCTTACTGGCACCCCGGCCCTTACTGGCACCCCAGCCCTTACATGCACCCCTGCCCTTACTGGCACCCCAGCCCTTACTGGCACCCCTGCCCTTACTGGCACCCTGGTCCTTACTGGCACCCCTGCCCTTACTGGCACCCCGGCCCTTACTGGCACCCCTGCCCTGTGCCCCTGCCCTTACTGGCACCCCGGTCCTTACTGGCACCCCGGCCCTTACTGGCACCCCTGCCCTGTGCCCCTGCCCTTACTGGCACCCCTGCCCTTACTGGCACCCCGGACCTTACTGGCACCCCTGCCCTGTGCCCCTGCCCTTACTGGCACCCCTGCCCTTACTGGGCACCCCGGACCTTACTGGCACCCCTGCCCTGTGCCCCGGCCCTACTGGCACCCCTGCCCTGTGCCCCGGCCCTTACTGGCACCCCTGCCCTGTGCTCCTGCCCTTACTGGCACCCCTGCCCTGTGCTCCTGCCCTTACTGGCACCCCTGCCCTGTGCCCCTGACCTTACTGGCACCCCTGCCCTGTGCCCCTGCCCTTACTGGCACCCCTGCCCTGTGCTCCTGCCCTTACTGGCACCCCTGCCCTGTGCTCCTGCCCTTACTGGCACCCCTGCCCTGTGCTCCTGCCCTTACTGGCACCCCTGCCCTGTGCTCCTGCCCTTACTGGCACCCCTGCCCTGTGCTCCTGCCCTTACTGGCACCCCTGCCCTGTGCCCCTGCCCTTACTGGCACCCCTGCCCTGTGCTCCTGCCCTTACTGGCACCCCTGCCTTACTGGCACCTGGGCCCAATTGGGCAGGTTGGTACCGGCGCTGCTAAACAGGAGGGTTACGGTCCCTTCACTCTCTGCCGCCCCACAGAATAAATGACTGCAGCAGGAATGCAGAACTTTCTCCTCTGTGGGTCAGTTGGTTCTGATGGATGTGCTGCTCCAGTGTCTGCTCTGCAAGGTGCCCCCAGTGCTTACCCTTGGGGGGGTCACTGCTTTTATTCTGTTATGGATATGGGCCGGGCAGTCTCACTGTTCTGTTTATTCCTATTCATTCTATTCAGTCCCTCTTCTATTAATATTCCAATCTTTCATTGAATCCACTGATGGGTTGCTAAGGTAAACAAGACCCTAGCAACCAGATAGCTGCTGAAATTCCAAATTGAAGAGCAGATAAACAAAAAGCTAAATAACTGAAAAACAACAAAGAATACACTTGCACCCACTGTACTTATGGGCCCAATGTTGCTTTCCTTATAATGAGATTCCGCCAGGTCTCATTAACGGCTAATTAATTCCTTCCAGTGCCCCTGCCCTGTGATCCTTGTCCTTTCTACACACACAGGGTTGGACTGGGGGGTGCAAGGAGATCTCACCATCAGCATAGGAAGGGGTTCCTTACTGTAAGGGCAGTCAGGTTATGGGGTTCCCTACCAAGAGAGGGGGAATGAGTGATACACTGGGGGTGGGGAGGGAAGGGGATCTCACCATCAGCATAGGAAGGGGTTCCTTACTGTAAGGGCAGTCAGGTTATGGGGTTCCCTACCAAGAGAGGGGGAATGAGTGATACATTGGGGGTGGGGAGGAAAGGGGATCTCACCATCAGCATAGGAAGGGGCTCCTTACTGTAAGGGCAGTCAGGTTATGGGGTTCCCTACCAAGAGAGGGGGGAATGAGTGATACATTGGGGGTGGGGAGGAAAGGAGATGTCACCATCAGCATAGGAAGGGGTTCCTTACTGTAAGGGCAGTCAGGTTATGGGGTTTCCTACCAAGAGAGGGGGAATGAGTGATACATTGGGGGTGGGGAGGAAAGGAGATCTCACCATCAGCATAGGAAGGGGTTCCTTACTGTAAGGGCAGTCAGGTTATGGGATTCCCTACCAAGAGAGGGGGAATGAGTGATACATTGGGGGTGGGGAGGAAAGGGGATCTCACCATCAGCATAGGAAGGGGTTCCTTACTGTAAGGGCAGTCAGGTTATGGGATACCCTACCAAGAGAGGGGGAATGAGTGATACATTGGGGGTGGGGAGGGAAGGGGATCTCACCATCAGCATAGGAAGGGGTTCCTTACTGTAAGGGCAGTCAGGTTATGGGATTCCCTACCAAGAGAGGGGGAATGAGTGATACATTGGGGGTGGGGAGGGAAGGGGATCTCACCATCAGCATAGGAAGGGGTTCCTTACTGTAAGGGCAGTCAGGTTATGGGGTTCCCTACCAAGAGAGGGGGAATGAGTGATACACTGGGGGTGGGGAGGGAAGGGGATCTCACCATCAGCATAGGAAGGGGTTCCTTACTGTAAGGGCAGTCAGGTTATGGGGTTCCCTACCAAGAGAGGGGGAATGAGTGATACATTGGGGGTGGGGAGGAAAGGGGATCTCACCATCAGCATAGGAAGGGGCTCCTTACTGTAAGGGCAGTCAGGTTATGGGGTTCCCTACCAAGAGAGGGGGGAATGAGTGATACATTGGGGGTGGGGAGGAAAGGAGATGTCACCATCAGCATAGGAAGGGGTTCCTTACTGTAAGGGCAGTCAGGTTATGGGGTTTCCTACCAAGAGAGGGGGAATGAGTGATACATTGGGGGTGGGGAGGAAAGGAGATCTCACCATCAGCATAGGAAGGGGTTCCTTACTGTAAGGGCAGTCAGGTTATGGGATTCCCTACCAAGAGAGGGGGAATGAGTGATACATTGGGGGTGGGGAGGAAAGGGGATCTCACCATCAGCATAGGAAGGGGTTCCTTACTGTAAGGGCAGTCAGGTTATGGGATACCCTACCAAGAGAGGGGGAATGAGTGATACATTGGGGGTGGGGAGGGAAGGGGATCTCACCATCAGCATAGGAAGGGGTTCCTTACTGTAAGGGCAGTCAGGTTATGGGATTCCCTACCAAGAGAGGGGGAATGAGTGATACATTGGGGGTGGGGAGGGAAGGGGATCTCACCATCAGCATAGGAAGGGGTTCCTTACTGTAAGGGCAGTCAGGTTATGGGGTTCCCTACCAAGAGAGGGGGAATGAGTGATACATTGGGGAGGGGGATAATGGAAAGCTACCAGGAATATCTGGATAAAGCATGAATACAGACACACAGGACAAGTTCCCCTTTGTACATTTAACTTCCCTTTTGCAGAGATACAGCGATTACACAGAGACTGTTCCTACTCAGTAACTTCGAAAGTCTGATAAACCACAAAAGTAAAACATCATTGTGATCTGCAATCATTGCTGTGATTATTTATATACATTGTATCAGGAGTCGGAACCAGCAGTGCAGAGAAGGGAAAGGGACAGACACAGTGACAGTTACACATAACTATAAACCCAGTGAGAATGAGGGATGAATGGGTATTGGGGAGTTGTATCAGGAGTCAGAACCAGCAGTGCAGGGAAGGGAAAGGGACAGACACAGTGACAGTTACACATAACTATAAACCCAGTGAGAATGAGGAATGAATGGATATTGGAGTTGTATCAGGAGTCAGAACCAGCAGTGCAGGGAAGGGACAGACACAGTGACAGTTACACATAACTATAAACCCAGTGAGAATGAGGAATGAATGGGTATTGGGGAGTTGTATCAGGAGTCAGAACCAGCAGTGCAGGGAAGGGAAAGGGACAGACACAGTGACAGTTACACATAACTATAAACCCAGTGAGAATGAGGAATGAATGGGTATTGGGGAGTTGTATCAGGAGTCAGAACCAGCAGTGCAGGGAAGGGAAAGGGACAGACACAGTGACAGTTACACATAACTATAAACCCAGTGAGAATGAGGAATGAATGGGTATTGGGGAGTTGTATCAGGAGTCAGAACCAGCAGTGCAGGGAAGGGAAAGGGACAGACACAGTGACAGTTACACATAACTATAAACCCAGTGAGAATGAGGAATGAATGGATATTGGGGAGTTGTATCAGGAGTCAGAACCAGCAGTGCAGGGAAGGGAAAGGGACAGACACAGTGACAGTTACACATAACTATAAACCCAGTGAGAATGAGGAATGAATGGGTATTGGGGAGTTGTATCAGGAGTCAGAACCAGCAGTGCAGGGAAGGGAAAGGGACAGACAGGATATTGGGGAGTTAAAATTAGATTTTCTTTCACTCTGCAACATTTGGGTTTATATCCCCTTTAAACCCCAGACTTGTTTGGACAGAGAGGGAAGGGACAGACAGTAGAGGGGGAAGGGGAGGTACAAACTCACAGGATGGGGCAGTTATTATAACACTTGTACTGAGGATTCATGAGTCGCTATGTAAAGCCAAGTGAGGTCACTGTGAACCATCTGTTCCCCCTCAGTAGTCTCAGTGCCCCTATCTCTCTACCCGCTGCCATGTTACCTGATATTTACCCACAATCCCCTTAATCCCTGGCTCATCTCTCCTTGCCCACCTGGGGCTGTGACCTGAGCCTCCAAGCTCTGTTACCTGCCATTAACCCCCGAGTTACACTGCGCCCCCCAACCTCACTGCGAAACCTCCCAGGGGCCCATAGCTGCCCCGGATATTACTAAAACAGACCAACCGCATATGGAAATGTTTATTCATATCAGCAGAAATCAATGCAGAGAGCGAGGTGTCACCCAGTCACCCCACAAACTGCTGCTCAAACACACTGTGAGCCCAGGGGGGGAGCAACGCGCCCCCCATTCCCTCGCCACAAGTACTCCCTCCTGATTGGCCGGATCTGAGTGGTTCTGCCAGGAAACAATGGTGGGTGTCAGAATAACACACATGGCACCAGGATGCCCCCGGGGCAAGAGAAAGTGGCAGCACAGCTGGGGGAACCAGTCCCGCCCACAGGAAACCCATTCCCTCACAGGTGTTTCACCCAAACTGTCACATCCTCCTATTCCCCCACCTCAACTTCATTCCTATTACATCATATACCTACCTACCTACCTAATATATGTATATATACCGACCTACCTTATACACATACAGCTGAGCTGTAATTTCATAGAAATGTTTTGCTGAAAAGCCGATTTCCTCCCAATCTTTATTTAAACAGATGGAAAATACATTGTATCTAAATATCAGATTATTGGCTTCTCCTCAGCCAAATGCTCTCATCCCTGCGCTGCTGAACTACACAAAGTATCCCCCTCGTTATATTCTGTATTATACAGGCCCACAGCATTCCTACTCTGTATTATAAGGGATAATGTACCCCCTACTGTAAATGATAAGGATATTAGCAGTCACTGAGGGGTTCTGTGCCCCCCATATAAAGGCACAAGGCTGCAGGCTGAGTTATACAGGGAACTCTGAGTATCACTCATGTATTATAAGGGATAATGTACCCCCTACTGTAAATGATAAGGATATTAGCAGTCACTGAGGGGTTCTGTGCCCCCCATATAAAGGCACAAGGCTGCAGGCTGAGTTATACAGGGAACTCTGAGTATCACTCATGTATTATAAGGGATAATGTACCCCCTACTGTAAATGATAAGGATATTAGCAGTCACTGAGGGGTTCTGTGCCCCCCATATAAAGGCACAAGGCTGCAGGCTGAGTTATACAGGGAACTCTGAGTATCACTCATGTATTATAAGGGATAATGTACCCCCTACTGTAAATGATAAGGATATTAGCAGTCACTGAGGGGTTCTGTGCCCCCCATATAAAGGCACAAGGCTGCAGGCTGAGTTATACAGGGAACTCTGAGTATCACTCATGTATTATAAGGGATAATGTACCCCCTATGTAAATGATAAGGATATTAGCAGTCACTGAGGGGTTCTGTGCCCCCCATATAAAGGCACAAGGCTGCAGGCTGAGTTATACAGGGAACTCTGAGTATCACTCATGTATTATAAGGGATAATGTACCCCCTACTGTAAATGATAAGGATATTAGCAGTCACTGAGGGGTTCTGTGCCCCCCATATAAAGGCACAAGGCTGCAGACTGAGTTATACAGGGAACTCTGAGTATCACTCATGTATTATAAGGGATAATGTACCCCCTACTGTAAATGATAAGGATATTAGCAGTCACTGAGGGGTTCTGTGCCCCCCATATAAAGGCACAAGGCTGCAGGCTGAGTTATACAGGGAACTCTGAGTATCACTCATGTATTATAAGGGATAATGTACCCCCTACTGTAAATGATAAGGATATTAGCAGTCACTGAGGGGTTCTGTGCCCCCCATATAAAGGCACAAGGCTGCAGGCTGAGTTATACAGGGAACTCTGAGTATCACTCATGTATTATAAGGGATAATGTACCCCCTACTGTAAATGATAAGGATATTAGCAGTCACTGAGGGGTTCTGTGCCCCCCCATATAAAGGCACAAGGCTGCAGGCTGAGTTATACAGGGAACTCTGAGTATCACTCATGTATTATAAGGGATAATGTACCCCCTACTGTAAATGATAAGGATATTAGCAGTCACTGAGGGGTTCTGTGCCCCCCATATAAAGGCATAAGGCTGCAGGCTGAGTTATACAGGGAACAAACATCCCCCCCTGAAGTCAATACTGTATATGAGTTGCGCTTGAATCACCCCCCCATGTCCCCTGTGTGTAAGTGCCCCCCCAACCCCACAGACTCTCCGCAGGGATGCGACTCAGTACAATAAATAGGACGTGAGAATGAAACAATATCACAACTTGGGTGAAATCACAGTCGACATTTCCAGGGTCACGGGAGTTTATGTAAAATAAATTACTTGTAGAAATTCATTTTTTTTCCAAATGTAAAAATAATTTCTGTGAATATGAATAAAATGAGGGGAAAAAATCAGATTGAAAGGTGACGGCGCCGGCAGTGGTTTCCTGGTATCCATTACTGCTGCTGCCTTTATGGCAGCTCTGTCTCGCTTTATGGCAGCTCTGACTCGCTTTATGGCAGCTCTGTCTCGCTTTATGGCAGCTCTGTCTCTCTTTATGGCAGCTCTGTCTCGCTTTATGGCAGCTGTCTCTCTTTATGGCAGCTCCGTCTCGCTTTATGGCAGCTCCGTCTCACTTTATGGCAGCTCTGTCTCTCTTTATGGCAGCTCCATCTCGCTTTATGGCAGCTCTGTCTTGCTTTACGGCAGGGATTCTAGATATTTGCTCAGGATCAGTGTCACAGTACTGGCATTTTAGTTGGCAATCCAGTTGCTAGGGTCATTGTCTCTATAGCAACCAGGCCGTGGTTTCAGTAACAGGCATAGTGTGTGAAGCCAAAGCAAAGAGATTAGAGGCAGAATAATAAAAACTAAACTGCTTTCTGGTCATATCACCGGCACCACAGGGCAAGGGTGAGGGGGTTATTCTGATTGGCCACATCCTCCCTCTGCTCCCTGTTCTACCCAACGGCCCAACGGTGCAGGAATATTAACCCTTTAAATATGCTCTGATCCCAAACGTATATACAAGCGCTCTGCCATAAAGCGAGACACAGCTGCTGCTGATTTGGCCAAAAGGAAGCAGAGACAATCACATGGGTACCGGGAAATACACTCCCCCGTGCAAAGGAAGTAGAGACAGTCACATGGGTACCGGGAAATACACTCCCCCGTGCAAAGGAAGTAGAGACAGTCACATGGGTACCAGGAAATACACTCCCCCGTGAAAAGGAAGCAGAGACAAACACATGGGTACCAGGAAATACACTCCCCCGTACAAAGGAAGCAGAGACAGTCACATGGGTACCGGGAAATACACTCCCCCGTACAAAGGAAGCAGAGACAGTCACATGGGTACCGGGAAATACACTCCCCCGTGCAAAGGAAGCAGAGACAGTCACATGGGTACCAGGAAATACACTCCCCCATGCAAAGGAAGCAGAGACAGTCACATGGGTACCGGGAAATACACTCCCCCGTGCAAAGGAAGCAGAGACAGTCACATGGGTACCGGGAAATACACTCCCCCGTGCAAAGGAAGCAGAGACAATCACATGAGTACCGGGAAATACACTCCCCCGTGCAAAGGAAGTAGAGACAGTCACATGGGTACCAGGAAATACACTCCCCCGTGCAAAGGAAGCAGAGACAAACACATGGGTACCAGGAAATACACTCCCCCGTACAAAGGAAGCAGAGACAGTCACATGGGTACCGGGAAATACACTCCCCCGTGCAAAGG
The DNA here is from genome assembly GCF_000004195.4 of Xenopus tropicalis. Lineage (NCBI taxonomy): Eukaryota > Metazoa > Chordata > Amphibia > Anura > Pipidae > Xenopus > Xenopus tropicalis. Next base: position 152,095,377 of record NC_030680.2, read on the forward strand.
AAGCAGAGACAGTCACATGGGTACCAGGAAATACACTCCCCCGTGCAAAGGAAGCAGAGACAATCACATGAGTACCGGGAAATGCACTCCCCCGTGCAAAGGAAGCAGAGACAGTAACATGGGTACCGGGAAATACACTCCCCCGTGCAAAGGAAGCAGAGACAGTCACATGGGTACCAGGAAATACACTTCCCCGTACAAAGGAAGCAGAGACAATCACATGAGTACCGGGAAATACACTCCCCCGTGCAAAGGAAGCAGAGACAGTCACATGGGTACCGGGAAATACACTCCCCCGTGCAAAGGAAGCAGAGACAGTCACACGGGTACCGGGAAATACACTCCCCCGTGCAAAGGAAGCAGAGACAGTCACATGGGTACCGGGAAATACACTCCCCCGTGCAAAGGAAGCAGAGACAGTCACATGGGTACCAGGAAATACACTCCCCCGTGCACAGGAAGTAGAAAGTCACACGTGTAGCAGGAAATACACTCCCCCGTGCACAGGAAGTAGAAAGTCACACGTGTAGCAGGAAATACACTCCCAGTGTACACCACCCAAACCAAACTGATCTGTGTAAGAGAAAAGGGGTTTGGGGCCCCTCTCTAAATATCTGGGACTTACTCTTCTCAGATACATTGTTACTTAGCTGCTAAAAATGACATTGCTTTGATGTAACACTTTCCCTTTAATTAAAGAAACAGCAGAGAGAAAGCTGGGAATAGGGCAGAAAAATGTGGGGAGGAGAAGTGAGGCCTCTAACTCCCTGCACCCTCTGCCCTTCAGCCTATGGCACACATGGCACAAGTCACATGACATGGAGATAATGCCAATAGTGCCATAGGCAGTAGTACTTGCGTTGCCTCTTCACTTGGCTTTTGGACGTTTCTGGGAGTTGTAGTTCATCATTAGCCAGAGGCCGCAGTCCTGACATAAATATGGGGGTACATGGGAGCCTTTCCCCCACCCCCCCATAATACCAGCCTGGCAGCAGTTAAATCTGCTGGGGATTCTGGGACCTGTAGTTCAGGCACAGCTGGAGAGTAACAGACAGAGGGCAGCACTGAGCACTGAGGTGCAGGGAAATTACATATAAGTTAATTATATAGAAACTAATTGCCTCCCACAGCTTGGCCACACCCATCATTGTCTCCTGCCCCACCCACATATGTTACGTATAATTATTATTGCACCTTATTCATATAGCGCCGCCATGTCCCGCAGAGGGTTGCTGTGCCACTGTGACATCACTCAGGGGGCGGGTCATGGAGAGGGGGAGGAGTCACACACATCTCATCTGTTTGAATTCACAACTCCCGCGGAGCTGCCAACCTGCTTGCCCAGCCGAGAGGTGCCAAGGAGTGTTGTTATACAATGTGCCAGTGCCAGAGTAGCTGTGGGGGTGACGGGGCATCTCATTGTTCTGTGCCTGGGGGGGGGGCTCTGAGAGGCAGTTATATCGGGGGGGGGGGGGGAGCTCAGCGCTGCCAGATATAAATCCCACTATTATATGAAACATGATCCAAAGATAAAAGATCCCATTCTCTGCAGGGTCCCCCCCCCCCGGCTCAGCACAACAGTGCGAGTATTGTAGTTCCACACCGTCAGCCAATAGGCTCCCTGCTCCCCAGGCTGCGGGGGTAAGATTAAAGGCCAAGTTATACAGGGAACTCTGAGTATCACTCATGTATTATAAGGGATAATGTACCCCCTACTGTAAATGATAAGGATATTAGCAGTCACTGAGGGGTTCTGTGCCCCCCATATAAAGGCACAAGGCTGCAGGCTGAGTTATACAGGGAACTCTGAGTATCACTCATGTATTATAAGGGATAATGTACCCCCTACTGTAAATGATAAGGATATTAGCAGTCACTGAGGGGTTCTGTGCCCCCCATATAAAGGCACAAGGCTGCAGGCTGAGTTATACAGGGAACTCTGAGTATCACTCATGTATTATAAGGGATAATGTACCCCCTACTGTAAATGATAAGGATATTAGCAGTCACTGAGGGGTTCTGTGCCCCCCATATAAAGGCACAAGGCTGCAGGCTGAGTTATACAGGGAACTCTGAGTATCACTCATGTATTATAAGGGATAATGTACCCCCTACTGTAAATGATAAGGATATTAGCAGTCACTGAGGGGTTCTGTGCCCCCCATATAAAGGCACAAGGCTGCAGGCTGAGTTATACAGGGAACTCTGAGTATCACTCATGTATTATAGGGGATAATGTACCCCCTACTGTAAATGATAAGGATATTAGCAGTCACTGAGGGGTTCTGTGCCCCCCATATAAAGGCACAAGGCTGCAGGCTGAGTTATACAGGGAACTCTGAGTATCACTCATGTATTATAAGGGATAATGTACCCCCTACTGTAAATGATAAGGATATTAGCAGTCACTGAGGGGTTCTGTGCCCCCCATATAAAGGCACAAGGCTGCAGGCTGAGTTATACAGGGAACTCTGAGTATCACTCATGTATTATAAGGGATAATGTACCCCCTACTGTAAATGATAAGGATATTAGCAGTCACTGAGGGGTTCTGTGCCCCCCATATAAAGGCACAAGGCTGCAGGCTGAGTTATACAGGGAACTCTGAGTATCACTCATGTATTATAAGGGATAATGTACCCCCTACTGTAAATGATAAGGATATTAGCAGTCACTGAGGGGTTCTGTGCCCCCCATATAAAGGCACAAGGCTGCAGGCTGAGTTATACAGGGAACTCTGAGTATCACTCATGTATTATAGGGGATAATGTACCCCCTACTGTAAATGATAAGGATATTAGCAGTCACTGAGGGGTTCTGTGCCCCCCATATAAAGGCACAAGGCTGCAGGCTGAGTTATACAGGGAACTCTGAGTATCACTCATGTATTATAAGGGATAATGTACCCCCTACTGTAAATGATAAGGATATTAGCAGTCACTGAGGGGTTCTGTGCCCCCCATATAAAGGCACAAGGCTGCAGGCTGAGTTATACAGGGAACTCTGAGTATCACTCATGTATTATAAGGGATAATGTACCCCCTACTGTAAATGATAAGGATATTAGCAGTCACTGAGGGGTTCTGTGCCCCCCATATAAAGGCACAAGGCTGCAGGCTGAGTTATACAGGGAACTCTGAGTATCACTCATGTATTATAAGGGATAATGTACCCCCTACTGTAAATGATAAGGATATTAGCAGTCACTGAGGGGTTCTGTGCCCCCCATATAAAGGCACAAGGCTGCAGGCTGAGTTATACAGGGAACTCTGAGTATCACTCATGTATTATAGGGGATAATGTACCCCCTACTGTAAATGATAAGGATATTAGCAGTCATTAAATTCAGGTTAATTCTATGCTGCAGCCATTCACCCTATTACAGGAGACACTGCCAATCAATACGGTGCAGTTCCCGACATGCCTTGATATAAATATACAGCTGAGAGCTGAGTAGGGCTGCTGGGTAATGTAGTTCAGTAGCTGCGGGTCGGCACATAACGGGGGTACAGGGCAGTAATATTTCCCGGGTGCTACCGGGGCAGCTGTAACGCTCCTCTCCAGCCACTAGGGGGTAACCGAGCGCCCAATATGGGGGGGGGGGGGGGGAATGAATAATATTCAGACAGAAGCAAAAGTCCCTTAAACCAATAGTTTCCTTCGCGTTCCGGTTCGGAGCCCGGGGAGGGGGAAACACCGGGGCTGGGGGGCCGCAGGAATATCACAGCAAACGGCGGGAAGCGGGTCAGCTCCCAGAATCCCCTGGGCCCGGCTGCACCCACTCCCCGGGGGGAGACACAGGCACATGTAATTATCATTCCCCGTATAACCACACAGAACCCCCCCGCCCCTCAGGGAACAGTAAATAATCCCAAAGGCTCTAATCTGCCGCCAATCCCCACACTGGCTCCGCCCACACTGGCCCCGCCTCCAGGCAGATTCGCTGGCAGTGAGGAACCGGTTGATCCGGATGAACCCGCCGGGGGGGGGGGGGGTTTGCAAATAACAGTGTGTAGGTCCCCCGGCCGGGAATCCCCTCACTCTGCACCGCCAGCACCGACCCGAAGGGACTCGGCATCAACCTCTTTATTCATGGGGGCCTTGCAAGATAGTATGCCCCTCCCCCAGCCTTATGACATCATCATGACGTCCTCAGAGGCCTGAACCCGCCGTCTGAACCACAACTCCCAGCAGCCCCCACCAGCCAATCCCAAAGTGTTCCTCAGTTCCGCCCCAGTGCCCCGCCCCCGGGAGGGAATCCCTTCCCTAAAAGCCAAAAGCCCCGCCCTATTCAGCGCTGGGAAAGGGAATTTGGCAAGAAAAATGTTCAGGGGCGGTTGCCATAGTGATATCAATTTTGGCTTTGTGGTGTTTTCATTTGAAACGGGTTCAACTGAGCTCAGTGACTTAAAGGGGAAATACAACCACAAGCTGCTATTCTGTCCCTTCCCTGCACTGCTGGTTCTGACTCCTGATACAACTCCCCAATATCCATTCATCCCTCATTCTCACTGGGTTTATAGTTATGTGTAACTGTCACTGTGTCTGTCCCTTTCCCTTCCCTGCACTGCTGGTTCTGACTCCTGATACAACTCCCCAATACCCATTCATCCCTCATTCTCACTGGGTTTATAGTTATGTGTAACTGTCACTGTGTCTGTCCCTTTCCCTTCCCTGCACTGCTGGTTCTGACTCCTGATACAACTCCCCAATATCCATTCATTCCTCATTCTCACTGGGTTTATAGTTATGTGTAACTGTCACTGTGTCTGTCCCTTTCCCTTCCCTGCACTGCTGGTTCTGACTCCTGATACAACTCCCCAATATCCATTCATTCCTCATTCTCACTGGGTTTATAGTTATGTGTAACTGTCACTGTGTCTGTCCCTTTCCCTTCCCTGCACTGCTGGTTCTGACTCCTGATACAACTCCCCAATATCCATTCATCCCTCATTCTCACTGGGTTTATAGTTATGTGTAACTGTCACTGTGTCTGTCCCTTTCCCTTCCCTGCACTGCTGGTTCTGACTCCTGATACAACTCCCCAATACCCATTCATTCCTCATTCTCACTGGGTTTATAGTTATGTGTAACTGTCACTGTGTCTGTCCCTTTCCCTTCCCTGCACTGCTGGTTCTGACTCCTGATACAACTCCCCAATATCCATTCATCCCTCATTCTCACTGGGTTTATAGTTATGTGTAACTGTCACTGTGTCTGTCCCTTTCCCTTCCCTGCACTGCTGGTTCTGTCATTCAGAAAACTCCCTGGTTGGTAAGGTAAGTTGGTTCCTAGCAACGACATAGCTGCAAACTGCCTCAGAATATCACTCTCTACATTATACTGAAAGGTTGGCAACAATATTGGGGGGCCCTGTAACCCCCAGTGGAGCAGACGTTGCACGTAAGGAAGCGCCACATTCTGTAGCTGCGCCGCAGCCTCGTCAGAAACCCCACATCGGACTCCTAGCAACGAGCCAGCGCCACGGTACTGACCCGCCGTCCCACCCCAACGGAACCTACTGTGTAACATAAACACTGACTGGGGCAGAATGTGCACTTTGAACATTTTTGTTCAGCTGCATTGTTTCGAATTTGGACTGGTTGCTAGGCTCCTCATCCCTAGCAACCAGAAATAATTGATGTTATTCGTTTCTGTTTCATGTTGGAGAGAGAGAGGGAGGGCAGAAAGGCAACTGAGTACAAAGCAGCGCTGCCCCTCCCTTCCCACCAGGACTCACTCATTTCTTTTAGGGTAAAGCCACACAGGGCTACTTAGTAGCAGCTACTCGTCACGGCTACAGAAACAGACAGAGCTGATCATTTACTGATAATTGTCTCTATGTGAGTTTAGCAGGGGCAATTCTCAGTAATGTCTATGGCAGGGGCAATTCTCAGTACCGTCTATGGCAGGGGCAATTCTCAGTACCGTCTATGGCAGGGGCAATTCTCAGTACCGTCTATGGCAGGGGCAATTCTCAGTACCGTCTATGGCAGGGGCAATTCTCAGTACCGCCTATGGCAGGGGCAATTCTCAGTACCGCCTATGGCAGGGGCAATTCTCAGTACCGCCTATGGCAGGGGCAATTCTCAGTACCGCCTATGGCAGGGGCAATTCTCAGTACCGCCTATGGCAGGGGCAATTCTCAGTACCGTCTATGGCAGGGGCAATTCTCAGTACCGTCTATGGCAGGGGCAATTCTCAGTACCGTCTATGGCAGGGGCAATTCTCAGTACCGTCTATGGCAGGGGCAATTCTCAGTACCGTCTATGGCAGGGGCAATTCTCAGTACCGTCTATGGCAGGGGCAATTCTCAGTACCGTCTATGGCAGGGGCAATTCTCAGTACCGTCTATGGCAGGGGCAATTCTCAGTACCGTCTATGGCAGGGGCAATTCTCAGTACCGCCTATGGCAGGGGCAATTCTCAGTACCGTCTATGGCAGGGGCAATTCTCAGTACCGTCTATGGCAGGGGCAATTCTCAGTACCGTCTATGGCAGGGGCAATTCTCAGTACCGTCTATGGCAGGGGCAATTCTCAGTACCGTCTATGGCAGGGGCAATTCTCAGTACTGTCTATGGCAGGGGAATTCCTTGGTTTTAGTAGCCGTGACAAGTAGCTGCTACTAAGTAGCCTGTGTGTCTTTGAACAGCAGGAACCCCAGTTACCCCACAGAACAAACTGACAGCAAGAACAGCGCCGGCACCGTCAGCTGGCGAAGAACTACAACTCCCAGCAAGTTCCACCAAGTGTGGAGACCAAGGAAGCACTGGCGAGAGAGGCTCGGGGTCCCCGGCACCCAAATATCTGCAGCACCCAATCAGCCCCAAGGAAATCCAGTGTTGCCCCAGAGAGTTCCAGTGTTGGCTCAGAGAGATCCAGTGTAGCACCAAAGGGATCCAGTGTTGCCCCAGAGAGTTCCAGTGTTGGCCCAGAGAGATGCGGTGTAGCACCAAAGGGATCCAGTGTTGGCCCAGAGAGATCCAGTGTAGCACCAAAGGGATCCAGTGTTGGCCCACATATATCCAGTGTAGCACCAAAGGGATCCAGTGTTGGCCCAGAGAGATCCAGTGTTGCACCAAAGGGATCCAGTGTTGACCCAGAGAGATCCAGTGTAGCGCCAAAGGGATCCAGTGTTGGCTTAGAGAGATCCAGTGTTGCACCAAAGGGATCCAGTGTTGGCCCAGAGAGATCCAGTGTAGCACCAAAGGGATCCAGTGTTGCACCAAAGGGATCCAGTGTTGGCCCAGAGAGATCCAGTGAAGCACCAAAGGGATCCAGTGTTGGCCCAGAGAGATCCAGTGAAGCACCAAAGGGATCCAGTGTTGACCCAGAGAGATCCAGTGTAGCGCCAAAGGGATCCAGTGTTGGCTTAGAGAGATCCAGTGTTGCACCAAAGGGATCCAGTGTTGGCCCAGAGAGATCCAGTGTAGCACCAAAGGGATCCAGTGTTGGCCTAGAGAGATCCAGTGTTGCACCAAAGGGATCCAGTGTTGGCCCAGAGAGATCCAGTGAAGCACCAAAGGGATCCAGTGTTGGCCCAGAGAGATCCAGTGAAGCACCAAAGGGATCCAGTGTTGGCCCAGAGAGATCCAGTGAAGCACCAAAGGGATCTAGTGTTGGCCCAGAGAGATCCAGTGAAGCACCAAAGGGATCCAGTGTTGGCCCAGAGAGATCCAGTGAAGCACCAAAGGGATCTAGTGTTGGCCCAGAGAGATCCAGTGAAGCACCAAAGGGATCTAGTGTTGGCCCAGAGAGATCCAGTGAAGCACCAAAGGGATCCAGTGTTGGCCCAGAGAGATTGCCTCATAAGCAGCACTTATAGCGACCATGTTACAATACAGGGGACACCGTTGCCCCCCCCCCCCCGCCTGAAAACTCCCAGATACTTTACTTTCTCCTCCTGTAATACAGACATCCCCCCCCCACACACACCCCCCATACACACCCCCCCCATATACACATCCCCCCCCACACACACACCCCCATATACACACACACCCCATCCCCCCCATACACACCCCCCCATATACACACACCCCCCCCACACACACACACACACACCCCATACACACCCCCCCCATATACACATCCCCCCCCACACACACACACCCCCACACACACACCCCCATATACACACACCCCCCACACACACCCCATCCCCCCCACACACACACCCCCCATACACACCCCCCCATATACACATCCCCCCCCACACACACACCCCCATATACACATCCCCCCCCACACACACACCCCCATATACACACACCCCCCACACACACCCCATTCCCCCCACACACACACCCCCCACACACACACCCCCATATACACACCCCCCCCCACACCCCATCCCCCCCACACACACCCCCCCATACACCCGCCCCCCCGCCAGCAAAAATATAGAGTAACGAGTATTTCAGCACCAAACCTGCTGCTTTCCAGCCAATTACATCCCCCCCCCCCCCAAAGCTTTCCATGGGGATCCCCATTACTCTGTGCCACATCCTCCATCATCTTCATCATCTGCTCTTCATCTCCAGCATTAGAGATTTAATGAACAAATATGAATCTCATCTGCCCAAATACTGTACAACTGCTTGTAACCGGCGGTGCTGCCATAGTGCGCTATTAGCACAGAGCCATATTGTGTACTAGTCTAGGATACAACCTGTATTAACTGCTACTATAGGCACCATCTCTCCCTACTATACCTGCTATCCCACAGCCCCAGTCCCTTCCCAGAGGCTATTATCCCCCCACTGCTACTATAGGCACCATCTCTCCCTACTATACCTGCTATCCCACAGCCCCAGTCCTTCCCAGAGGCTATTATCCCCCCACTGCTACTATAGGCACCATCTCTCCCTACTATACCTGCTATCCCACAGCCCCAGTCCCTTCCCAGAGGCTATTATCCCCCCCACTGCTACTATAGGCACCATCTCTCCCTACTATACCTGCTATCCCACAGCCCCAGTCCCTTCCCAGAGGCTATTATCCCCCCACTGCTACTATAGGCACCATCTCTCCCTACTATACCTGCTATCCCACAGCCCCAGTCCCTTCCCAGAGGCTATTATCCCCCCACTGTTACTATAGGCACCATCTCTCCCTACTATACCTGCTATCCCACAGCCCCAGTCCCTTCCCAGAGGCTATTATCCCCCCACTGCTACTATAGGCACCATCTCTCCCTACTATACTGCTATCCCACAGCCCCAGTCCCTTCCCAGAGGCTATTATCCCCCCACTGCTACTATAGGCACCATCTCTCCCTACTATACCTGCTATCCCACAGCCCCAGTCCCTTCCCAGAGGCTATTATCCCCCCACTGCTACTATAGGCACCATCTCTCCCTACTATACCTGCTATCCCACAGCCCCAGTCCCTTCCCAGAGGCTATTATCCCCCCACTGCTACTATAGGCACCATCTCTCCCTACTATACCTGCTATCCCACAGCCCCAGTCCCTTCCCAGAGGCTATTATCCCCCCACTGCTACTATAGGCACCATCTCTCCCTACTATACCTGCTATCCCACAGCCCCAGTCCCTTCCCAGAGGCTATTATCCCCCCACTGCTACTATAGGCACCATCTCTCCCTACTATACCTGCTATCCCACAGCCCCAGTCCCTTCCCAGAGGCTATTATCCCCCCACTGCTACTATAGGCACCATCTCTCCCTACTATACCTGCTATCCCACAGCCCCAGTCCCTTCCCAGAGGCTATTATCCCCCCCACTGCTACTATAGGCACCATCTCTCCCTACTATACCTGCTATCCCACAGCCCCAGTCCCTTCCCAGAGGCTATTATCCCCCCACTGCTACTATAGGCACCATCTCTCCCTACTATACCTGCTATCCCACAGCCCCAGTCCCTTCCCAGAGGCTATTATCCCCCCACTGCTACTATAGGCACCATCTCTCCCTACTATACCTGCTATCCCACAGCCCCAGTCCCTTCCCAGAGGCTATTATCCCCCCACTGCTACTATAGGCACCATCTCTCCCTACTATACCTGCTATCCCACAGCCCCAGTCCCTTCCCAGAGGCTATTATCCCCCACTGCTACTATAGGCACCATCTCTCCCTACTATACCTGCTATCCCACAGCCCCAGTCCCTTCCCAGAGGCTATTATCCCCCCACTGCTACTATAGGCACCATCTCTCCCTACTATACCTGCTATCCCACAGCCCCAGTCCCTTCCCAGAGGCTATTATCCCCCCACTGCTACTATAGGCACCATCTCTCCCTACTATACCTGCTATCCCACAGCCCCAGTCCCTTCCCAGAGGCTATTATCCCCCACTGCTACTATAGGCACCATCTCTCCCTACTATACCTGCTATCCCACAGCCCCAGTCCCTTCCCAGAGGCTATTATCCCCCCACTGCTACTATAGGCACCATCTCTCCCTACTATACCTGCTATCCCACAGCCCCAGTCCCTTCCCAGAGGCTATTATCCCCCCACTGCTACTATAGGCACCATCTCTCCCTACTATACCTGCTATCCCACAGCCCCAGTCCCTTCCCAGAGGCTATTATCCCCCCACTGCTACTATAGGCACCATCTCTCCCTACTATACCTGCTATCCCACAGCCCCAGTCCCTTCCCAGAGGCTATTATCCCCCCACTGCTACTATAGGCACCATCTCTCCCTACTATACCTGCTATCCCACAGCCCCAGTCCCTTCCCAGAGGCTATTATCCCCCCACTGCTACTATAGGCACCATCTCTCCCTACTATACCTGCTATCCCACAGCCCCAGTCCCTTCCCAGAGGCTATTATCCCCCCACTGCTACTATAGGCACCATCTCTCCCTACTATACCTGCTATCCCACAGCCCAGTCCCTTCCCAGAGGCTATTATCCCCCCACTGCTACTATAGGCACCATCTCTCCCTACTATACCTGCTATCCCAGCCCCAGTCCCTTCCCAGAGACTATTATCCCCCACTGCTACTATAGGCACCATCTCTCCCTACTATACCTGCTATCCCACAGCCCCAGTCCCTTCCCAGAGGCTATTATCCCCCACTGCTACTATAGGCACCATCTCTCCCTACTATACTGCTATCCCACAGCCCCAGTCCCTTCCCAGAGGCTATTATCCCCCACTGCTACTATAGGCACCATCTCTCCCTACTATACCTGCTATCCCACAGCCCCAGTCCCTTCCCAGAGGCTATTATCCCCCCACTGCTACTATAGGCACCATCTCTCCCTACTATACCTGCTATCCCACAGCCCCAGTCCCTTCCCAGAGGCTATTATCCCACTGCTACTATAGGCACCATCTCTCCCTACTATACCTGCTATCCCACAGCCCCAGTCCCTTCCCAGAGGCTATTATCCCCCCACTGCCTACTATAGGCACCATCTCTCCCTACTATACCTGCTATCCCACAGCCCCAGTCCCTTCCCAGAGGCTATTATCCCACTGCTACTATAGGCACCATCTCTCCCTACTATACCTGCTATCCCACAGCCCCAGTCCCTTCCCAGAGGCTATTATCCCCCCACTGCTACTATAAGGCACCATCTCTCCCTACTATACCTGCTATCCCACAGCCCCAGTCCCTTCCCAGAGGCTATTATCCCCCCACTGCTACTATAGGCACCATCTCTTCCCTACTATACCTGCTATCCCACAGCCCCAGTCCCTTCCCAGAGGCTATTATCCCACTGCTACTATAGGCAACCATCTCTCCCTACCTAATACCTGCTATCCCACAGCCCCAGTCCCTTCCCAGAGGCCTATTATCCCCCACTGTTACTATAGGCACCATCTCTCCCTACTATACCTGCTATCCCACAGCCCCAGTCCCTTCCCAGAGGCTATTATCCCACTGCTACTATAGGCACCATCTCTCCCTACTATACCTGCTATCCCACAGCCCCAGTCCCTTCCCAGAGGCTATTATCCCCCACTGCTACTATAGGCACCATCTCTCCCTACTATACCTGCTATCCCACAGCCCCAGTCCCTTCCCAGAGGCTATTATCCCCCACTGCTACTATAGGCACCATCTCTCCCTACTATACCTGCTATCCCACAGCCCCAGTCCCTTCCCAGAGGCTATTATCCCCCCACTGCTACTATAGGCACCATCTCTCCCTACTATACCTGCTATCCCACAGCCCCAGTCCCTTCCCAGAGGCTATTATCCCCCCACTGCTACTATAGGCACCATCTCTCCCTACTATACCTGCTATCCCACAGCCCCAGTCCCTTCCCAGAGGCTATTATCCCCCCACTGCTACTATAGGCACCATCTCTCCCTACTATACCTGCTATCCCACAGCCCCAGTCCCTTCCCAGAGGCTATTATACCACTGCTACTATAGGCACCATCTCTCCCTACTATACCTGCTATCCCACAGCCCCAGTCCCTTCCCAGAGGCTATTATCCCCCACTGCTACTATAGGCACCATCTCTCCCTACTATACCTGCTATCCCACAGCCCCAGTCCCTTCCCAGAGGCTATTATCCCACTGCTACTATAGGCACCATCTCTCCCTACTATACCTGCTATCCCACAGCCCCAGTCCCTTCCCAGAGGCTATTATCCCCCCACTGCTACTATAGGCACCATCTCTCCCTACTATACCTGCTATCCCACAGCCCCAGTCCCTTCCCAGAGGCTATTATCCCCCCACTGCTACTATAGGCACCATCTCTCCCTACTATACCTGCTATCCCACAGCCCCAGTCCCTTCCCAGAGGCTATTATCCCCCCACTGCTACTATAGGCACCATCTCTCCCTACTATACCTGCTATCCCACAGCCCCAGTCCCTTCCCAGAGGCTATTATCCCCCCACTGCTACTATAGGCACCATCTCTCCCTACTATACCTGCTATCCCACAGCCCCAGTCCCTTCCCAGAGGCTATTATCCCACTGCTACTATAGGCACCATCTCTCCCTACTATACCTGCTATCCCACAGCCCCAGTCCCTTCCCAGAGGCTATTATCCCCCCCACTGCTACTATAGGCACCATCTCTCCCTACTATACCTGCTATCCCACAGCCCCAGTCCCTTCCCAGAGGCTATTATCCCCCCACTGCTACTATAGGCACCATCTCTCCCTACTATACCTGCTATCCCACAGCCCCAGTCCCTTCCCAGAGGCTATTATCCCCCCACTGCTACTATAGGCACCATCTCTCCCTACTATACCTGCTATCCCACAGCCCCAGTCCCTTCCCAGAGGCTATTATCCCCCCACTGCTACTATAGGCACCATCTCTCCCTACTATACCTGCTATCCCACAGTCCCTTCCCGGAGGCAGATGGGCAGGGGCAGAGGCCCCAGGCTGGCTGGCAGAGGGGCAGGGGCAGAGGGCCGGCTGGCAGAGGGGCAGAGGCAGGAGTAGGGGCAAAGGGCCAGCTGGTAGAGGGGCAGAGGCAGGAGTAGGGGCAGAGGGCCGGCTGGTAGAGGGGCAGAGGAAGGAGTAGGGGCAGAGGGGAAGGGGCACAGGGGCAGAGGGCTGGCTGGCAGAGGCAGGAGTAGGGGCAGAGGGGAAGGGTCACAGGGGCAGAGGGCCGGCTGGCAGAGGGGCAGGAGTAGGGGCAGAGGGCTGGCTGGCAGAGGGGCAGAGGCAGGAGTAGGGGCACAGGGGAAGGGGCACAGGGGCAGGAGTAGGGGCAGAGGGGAAGGGGCACAGGGGCAGAGGGCCGGCTGGCAGAGGGGCAGGAGTAGGGGCAGAGGGCCGGCTGGCAGAGGGGCAGGAGTAGGGGCAGAGGGCCGGCTGGCAGAGGGGCAGGAGTAGGGGCAGAGGGCCGGCTGGCAGAGGGGCAGAGGCAGGAGTAGGGGCAGAGGGGAAGGGGCACAGGGGCAGAGGGCCGGCTGGCAGAGGGGCAGGAGTAGGGGCAGAGGGCCGGCTGGCAGAGGGGCAGGAGTAGGGGCAGAGGGCCGGCTGGCAGAGGGGCAGAGGCAGGAGTAGGGGCAGAGGGGAAGGGGCACAGGGGCAGAGGGCCGGCTGGCAGAGGGGCAGGAGTAGGGGCAGAGGGCCGGCTGGCAGAGGGGCAGGAGTAGGGGCAGAGGGCCGGCTGGCAGAGGGGCAGGAGTAGGGGCAGAGGGCCGGCTGGCAGAGGGGCAGGAGTAGGGGCAGAGGGCCGGCTGGCAGAGGCAGGAGTAGGGGCAGAGGGCCGGCTGGCAGAGGGGCAGGAGTAGGGGCAGAGGGCCGGCTGGCAAAGGGGCAGAGGCAGGAGTAGGGGCAGAGGGCCGGCTGGCAGAGGGGCAGAGGCAGGAGTAGGGGCAGAGGGCCGGCTGGCAGAGGGCCGGCTGGCAGAGGGGCAGGAGTAGGGGCAGAGGGGAAGGGGCAGAGGGCCGGCTGGCAGAGGGGCAGGGGCAGAGGGCCGGCTGGCAGAGGGGCAGGGGCAGAGGGCCGGCTGGCAGAGGGGCAGGGGCAGAGGGCCGGCTGGCAGAGGGGCAGGAGTAGGGGCAGAGGGCCGGCTGGCAGAGGGGCAGGGGCAGAGGGCCGGCTGGCAGAGGGGCAGGGGCAGAGGGCCGGCTGGCAGAGGGGGTGCCAGGCTACAGACCGGGCAGAGCCGATCAGGGAAGAGGTTAAAGTGGCACAAGGGGCTCATTGTTTCGCTGTCAATGAATCAGACCGGGAGCAGCTGATCCCCAGTCGCTGCCACTAAATCCCATTGAAAGACGCTCATACAGACGCACGATTTCTCCCAGACTGTCGGACACAGCGGCTGGAGTGGCCCCGATGCCGCCGAGCCAAGAAGCTCCTTCCCCCGAGTGGCAGCGGGTTATGTGCCCCGGGGCAGGGGGGCAGCGGGTTATGTGCCCCGGGGCAGGGGGGCAGCGGGTTATGTGCCCCGGGGCAGGGGGGCAGCGGGTTATGTGCCCCGGGGCAGGGGGGCAGCGGGTTATGTGCCCCGGGGCAGGGGGGAACGGGTTATGTGCCCCGGGGCAGGGGGGCAGCGGGTTATGTGCCCCGGGGCAGGGGGCAGCGGGTTATGTGCCCCGGGGCAGGGGGGCAGCGGGTTATGTGCCCCGGGGCAGGGGGGCAGCGGGTTATGTGCCCGGGGGCAGCGGGTTATGTGCCCCGGGGCAGGGGGGCAGCGGGTTATGTGCCCCGGGGCAGGGGGCAGCGGGTTATGTGCCCAGGGGCAGGGGGGCAGCGGGTTATGTGCCCCGGGGCAGGGGGGCAGCGGGTTATGTGCCCGGGGGCAGCGGGTTATGTGCCCCGGGGCAGGGGGGCAGCGGGTTATGTGCCCCGGGGCAGGGGGGCAGCGGGTTATGTGCCCCAGGGCAGGGGGGCAGCGGGTTATGTGCCCGGGGGCAGCGGGTTATGTGCCCAGGGGCAGGGGGGCAGCGGGTTATGTGCCCCGGGGCAGGGGGGCAGCGGGTTATGTGCCCGGGGGCAGCGGGTTATGTGCCCCGGGGCAGGGGGGCAGCGGGTTATGTGCCCCGGGGCAGGGGGGAGCGGGTTATGTGCCCCGGGGCAGCGGGTTATGTGCCCCGGGGCAGGGGGGCAGCGGTAGGGGCAATAAGAGGGCAGATTCCCGTTGCTGCAGGGAGGGGGGAAACCGCCCCCCAGGCCTGTAACCCGTTCCCCGCCGGATCTGCCCCGGGAGGGTCGGACAAAGCGACCGCCGCACCGTTAGCAGCGACTGAAACTCCCCCGGTCGGGAAGGGAAACAGGATGTGCAGCGGGGGGGGGGGGGGGGGAGATAATGGGGCCGGGGGCACAGCTGCTTCTTATTCTCTCCCCCCCCCAGCCCCTACTGGGCCCTCTCCCCGCTCCGCAGCCTCCCAGCAACATTCAGCGCTGCAGCCCCCCGGCCATTCCGGGTACAAACTGCCCTCCCTCCCCTAAACAGTGGCGCCCCCTACCCACAGTATAATATCCTGTGCCCCCTACCCTGTATAATATCCTGTGCCCCCTACCCTGTATAATATCCTGTGCCCCCTACCCTGTATAATATCCTGTGCCCCCTACCCTATATAATATCCTGTGCCCCCTACCCTATATAATATCCTGTGCCCCCTACCCTATATAATATCCTGTGCCCCCTACCCTGTATAATATCCTGTGCCCCCTACCCTGTATAATATCCTGTGCCCCCTACTCTGTATAATATCCTGTGCCCCCTACCCTGTATAATATCCTGTGCCCCCAAGTATAATATCCTGTGCCCCCTACCCTGTATAATATCCTGTGCCCCCTACCCTGTATAACACACACAGTGCCCCCTACCCTGTATAATATCCTGTGCCCCCTACCCTGTATAACACACACAGTGCCCCCTACCCTGTATAATATCCTGTGCCCCCTACCCTGTATAACACACACAGTGCCCCCTACCCTGTATAATATCCTGTGCCCCCTACCCTGTATAATATCCTGTGCCCCCTACTCTGTATAATATCCTGTGCCCCCTACCCTGTATAATATCCTGTGCCCCCAAGTATAATATCCTGTGCCCCCTACCCTGTATAATATCCTGTGCCCCCTACCCTGTATAATATCCTGTGCCCCCTACCCTGTATAACACACACAGTGCCCCCTACCCTGTATAATATCCTGTGCCCCCTACCCTGTATAACACACACAGTGCCCCCTACCCTGTATAATATCCTGTGCCCCCTACCCTGTATAACACACACAGTGCCCCCTACCCTGTATAATATCCTGTGCCCCCTACCCTGTATAACACACACAGTGCCCCCTACCCTGTATAATATCCTGTGCCCCCTACCCTGTATAATATCCTGTGCCCCCTACCCTGTATAATATCCTGTGCCCCCAAGTATAATATCCTGTGCCCCCTACCCTGTATAACACACAATGCCCCCTACCCTGTATAACACACAGTGCCCCCTACCCTGTATAACACACACAGTGCCCCCTACCCTGTATAACACACACAGTGCCCCCTACCCTGTATAACACACACTGCCCCCTACCCTGTATAACACACAGTGCCCCCTACCCTGTATAACACACATTGCCCCCTACCCTGTATAACACACATTGCCCCCTACCCTGTATAACACACAGTGCCCCTACCCTGTATAACACACAGTGCCCCCTACCCTGTATAACACACAGTGCCCCCTACCCTGTATAACACACAGTGCCCCCTACCCTGTATAACACACAGTGCCCCCTACCCTGTATAACACACAGTGCCCCCTACCCTGTATAACACACACAGTGCCCCCTACCAAGTATAACACACAGTGCCCCTACCCTGTATAACACACAGTGCCCCCTACCCTGTATAACACACAGTGCCCCCTACCCTGTATAACACACACAGGCCCCCTACCCTGTATAACACACACTGCCCCCTACCCTGTATAACACACACTGCCCCCTACCCTGTATAACACACACTGCCCCCTACCCTGTATAACACACAGTGCCCCCTACCCTGTATAACACACACTGCCCCCTACCCTGTATAACACACAGTGCCCCCTACCCTGTATAACACACACAGTGCCCCCTACCCTGTATAACACACACAGTGCCCCCTACCCTGTATAACACACACAGTGCCCCCTACCCTGTATAACACACACTGCCCCCTACCCTGTATAACACACAGTGCCCCCTACCCTGTATAACACACACAGTGCCCCCTACCCTGTATAACACACACAGTGCCCCCTACCCTGTATAACACACACAGTGCCCCCTACCCTGTATAACACACAGTGCCCCCTACCCTGTATAACACACAGTGCCCCCTACCCTGTATAACACACAGTGCCCCCTACCCTGTATAACACACACAGTGCCCCCTACCCTGTATAACACACAGTGCCCCCTCCCCTGTATAACACAACACTGCCCCCTACCCTGTATAACACACAGTGCCCCCTACCCTGTATAACACACACAGTGCCCCCTACCCTGTATAACACACACAGTGCCCCCTACCCTGTATAACACACACAGTGCCCCCTACCCTGTATAACACACACTGCCCCCTACCCTGTATAACACACACTGCCCCCTACCCTGTATAACACACAGTGCCCCTACCCTGTATAACACACAGTGCCCCCTACCCTGTATAACACACAGTGCCCCCTACCCTGTATAACACACACAGTGCCCCCTACCCTGTATAACACACACTGCCCCCTACCCTGTATAACACACACAGTGCCCCCTACCCTGTATAACACACACAGTGCCCCCTACCCTGTATAACACACACAGTGCCCCCTACCCCTGTATAACACACACAGTGCCCCCTACCCTGTATAACACACACAGTGCCCCCTACCCTGTATAAACACACAGTGCCCCCTACCCTGTATAACACACAGTGCCCCCTACCCTGTATAACACACACAGTGCCCCCTACCCTGTATAACACACAGGCCCCCTACCCTGTATAACACACAGTGCCCCCTACCCTGTATAACACACAGTGCCCCCTACCCTGTATAACACACAGTGCCCCCTACCCTGTATAACACACACTGCCCCCTACCCTGTATAACACACAGTGCCCCCCTACCCTGTATAACACACACTGCCCCCTACCCTGTATAACACACACTGCCCCCTACCCTGTATAACACACAGTGCCCCCTACCCTGTATAACACACACTGCCCCTACCCTGTATAACACACAGTGCCCCCTACCCTGTATAACACACACAGTGCCCCCTACCCTGTATAACACACACAGTGCCCCCTACCCTATATAACACACACTGCCCCCTACCCTGTATAACACACAGTGCCCCCTACCCTGTATAACACACACAGTGCCCCCTACCCTGTATAACACACACAGTGCCCCCTACCCTGTATAACACACACAGTGCCCCCTACCCTGTATAACACACACAGTGCCCCCTACCCTGTATAACACACACAGTGCCCCCTACCCTGTATAACACACACAGTGCCCCCTACCCTGTATAACACACACAGTGCCCCCCTACCCTGTATAACAGACAGTGCCCCCTACCCTGTATAACACACAGTGCCCCCTACCCTGTATAACACCACAGTGCCCCCTACCTGTATAACACAACAGTGCCCCCTACCCTGTATAACACACAGTGCCCCCTACCCTGTATAACACACAGTGCCCCCTACCCTGTATAACACACAGTGCCCCCTACCCTGTATAACACACAGTGCCCCCTACCCTGTATAACACACAGTGCCCCCTACCCTGTATAACACACAGTGCCCCCTACCCTGTATAACACACAGTGCCCCCTACCCTGTATAACACACAGTGCCCCCTACCCTGTATAACACACAGTGCCCCCTACCCTGTATAACACACACAGTGCCCCCTACCCTGTATAACACACACAGTGCCCCCTACCCTGTATAACACACACAGTGCCCCCTACCCTGTATAACACACACAGTGCCCCCTACCCTGTATAACAGACAGTGCCCCTACCCTGTATAACACACAGTGCCCCTACCCTGTATAACACACACAGTGCCCCCTACCCTGTATAACAGACAGTGCCCCCTACCCTGTATAACACACAGTGCCCCCTACCCTGTATAACACACAGTGCCCCCTACCCTGTATAACACACAGTGCCCCTACCCTGTATAACACACAGTGCCCCTACCCTGTATAACACACACAGTTGCCCCCTACCCTGTATAACAGACAGTGCCCCCTACCCTGTATAACACACAGTGCCCCCCTACCCTGTATAACACACAGTGCCCCCTACCCTGTATAACACACACAGTGCCCCTACCCTGTATAACACACAGTGCCCCCTCCCCTGTATAACACACACAGTGCCCCCTACCCTGTATAACACACACAGTGCCCCCTACCCTGTATAACACACAGTGCCCCCTACCCTGTATAACACACACAGTGCCCCCTACCCTGTATAACACACAGTGCCCCCTACCCTGTATAACACACACAGTGCCCCCTACCCTGTATAACACACACTGCCCCCTACCCTGTATAACACACACAGTGCCCCCTACCCTGTATAACACACACTGCCCCCTACCCTGTATAACACACAGTGCCCCCTACCCTGTATAACACACACAGTGCCCCTACCCTGTATAACACACAGTGCCCCTACCCTGTATAACACACACAGTGCCCCCTACCCTGTATAACACACACAGTGCCCCCTACCCTGTATAACACACACAGTGCCCCCTACCCTGTATAACACACACAGTGCCCCCTACCCTGTATAACACACACAGTGCCCCCTACCCTGTATAACAGACAGTGCCCCCTACCCTGTATAACACACAGTGCCCCCTACCCTGTATAACACACAGTGCCCCCTACCCTGTATAACACACAGTGCCCCCTACCCTGTATAACACACACAGTGCCCCCTACCCTGTATAACACACAGTGCCCCCTACCCTGTATAACACACACAGTGCCCCCTACCCTGTATAACACACACAGTGCCCCCTACCCTGTATAACACACACAGTGCCCCCTACCCTGTATAACACACACAGTGCCCCCTGCCCTGTATAACACACAGTGCCCCCTACCCTGTATAACACACACAGTGCCCCCTGCCCTGTATAACACACAGTGCCCCCTACCCTGTATAACACACACAGTGCCCCCTACCCTGTATAACACACACAGTGGCCCCCTACCCTGTATAACACACACAGTGCCCCCTACCCTGTATAACACACACTGCCCCCTACCCTGTATAACACACACTGCCCCCTACCCTGCTATAACACACACTGCCCCCTACCCTGTATAACACACAGTGCCCCCTACCCTGTATAACACACAGTGCCCCCTACCCTGTATAACACACACAGTGCCCCCTACCCTGTATAACACACACTGCCCCCTACCCTGTATAACACACACAGTGCCCCCTACCCTGTATAACACACACAGTGCCCCCTACCCTGTATAACACACACAGTGCCCCCTGCCCTGTATAACACACACAGTGCCCCTACCCTGTATAACACACACAGTGCCCCCTACCCTGTATAACACACAGTGCCCCCTACCCTGTATAACACACAGTGCCCCCTACCCTGTATAACACACACAGTGCCCCCTACCCTGTATAACACACAGTGCCCCCTACCCTGTATAACACACAGTGCCCCCTACCCTGTATAACACACACAGTGCCCCCTACCCTGTATAACACACACAGTGCCCCCTACCCTGTATAACACACACAGTGCCCCCTACCCTGTATAACACACACTGCCACCTACCCTGTATAACACACACTGCCCCCTACCCTGTATAACACACACAGTGCCCCCTACCCTGTATAACACACACAGTGCCCCTACCCTGTAACACACAGTCCCCTACCCTGTATAACACACAGTGCCCCCTACCCTGTATAACACACAGTGCCCCCTACCCTGTATAACACACAGTGCCCCCTACCCTGTATAACACAGGCCCCTACCCTGCCCCCTACCCTGTATAACACACACTGCCCCCTACCCTGTATAACACACACTGCCCCCTACCCTGTATAACACACACAGTGCCCCCTACCCTGTATAACACACACAGTGCCCCCTACCCTGTATAACACACACAGTGCCCCCTACCCTGTATAACACACACAGTGCCCCCTACCCTGTATAACACACAGTGCCCCCTACCCTGTATAACACACACAGTGCCCCCCTACCCTGTATAACACACACAGTGCCCCCTACCCTGTATAAACACACAGTGCCCCCTACCCTGTATAACACACACAGTGCCCCCTACCCTGTATAACACACACAGTGCCCCCTACCCTGTATAAAACACACAGTGCCCCCTACCCTGTATAACACACACAGTGCCCCCTACCCTGTATAACACACACTGCCCCCTACCCTGTATAACACACACTGCCCCCTACCCTGTATAACACACACAGTGCCCCCTACCCTGTATAACACACACAGTGCCCCCTACCCTGTATAACACACAGTGCCCCCTACCCTGTATAACACACAGTGCCCCCTACCCTGTATAACACACACTGCCCCCTACCCTGTATAACACACACTGCCCCCTACCCTGTATAACACACACTGCCACCTACCCTGTATAACACACACTGCCCCCTACCCTGTATAACACACACAGTGCCCCCTACCCTATATAACACACAGTGCCCCCTACCCTGTATAACACACAGTGCCCCCTACCCTGTATAACACACACTGCCCCCTACCCTGTATAACACACACTGCCCCCTACCCTGTATAACACACACAGTGCCCCTACCCTGTATAACACACACAGTGCCCCCTACCCTGTATAACACACACAGTGCCCCCTACCCTGTATAACACACACAGTGCCCCCTACCCTGTATAACACACAGTGCCCCCTACCCTGTATAACACACACAGTGCCCCCTACCCTGTATAACACACACAGTGCCCCCTACCCTGTATAAAACACACAGTGCCCCCTACCCTGTATAACACACACAGTGCCCCCTACCCTGTATAACACACAGTGCCCCCTACCCTGTATAAAACACACAGTGCCCCCTACCCTGTATAACACACACAGTGCCCCCTACCCTGTATAACACACACTGCCCCCTACCCTGTATAACACACACTGGCCCCTACCCTGTATAACACACACAGTGCCCCCTACCCTGTATAACACACACAGTGCCCCCTACCCTGTATAACACACAGTGCCCCCTACCCTGTATAACACACAGTGCCCCCTACCCTGTATAACACACACTGCCCCCTACCCTGTATAACACACACTGCCCCCTACCCTGTATAACACACACTGCCACCTACCCTGTATAACACACACTGCCCCCTACCCTGTATAACACACAGTGCCCCCTACCCTGTATAACACACAGTGCCCCCTGCCCTGTATAACACACACAGTGCCCCTACCCTGTATAACACACAGTGCCCCCTACCCTGTATAACACACACAGTGCCCCCTACCCTGTATAACACACAGTGCCCCCTACCCTGTATAACACACACTGCCCCCTACCCTGTATAACACACACTGCCCCCTACCCTGTATAACACACCCAACAGTGCCCCCTAACCCTGTATAAACACACAGTGCCCCCTACCTTGTTATAACACACAGTGCCCCCTACCCTGTATAACACACAGTGCCCCCTACCCTGTATAACACACAGTGCCCCCTACCCTGTATAACACACACTGCCCCCTACCCTGTATAACACACACAGTGCCCCCTACCCTGTATAACACACACAGTGCCCCCTACCCTGTATAACACACACAGTGCCCCCTACCCTGTATAACACACACAGTGCCCCCTACCCTGTATAACACACACAGTGCCCCCTACCCTGTATAACACACACAGTGCCCCCTACCCTGTATAACACACACAGTGCCCCTACCCTGTATAACACACACAGTGCCCCCTACCCTGTATAACACACAGTGCCCCCTACCCTGTATAACACCACAGTGCCCCCTACCCTGTATAACCACACAGTGCCCCCTACCCTGTATAACACACAGTGCCCCCTACCCTGTATAACACACAAGCAGTGCCCCCTACCCTGTATAAAACACACAGTGCCCCCTACCCTGTATAACACACACAGTGCCCCTACCCTGTATAACACACACAGTGCCCCCTACCCTGTATAACACACACAGTGCCCCCTACCCTGTATAACACACACAGTGCCCCCTACCTGTATAACACACACAGTGCCCCCTACCCTGTATAACACACAGTGCCCCTACCCTGTATAACACACACAGTGCCCCCTACCCTGTATAACACACACAGTGCCCCTACCCTGTAATCAACACACACAGTGCCCCCTACCCTGTATAACACACACAGTGCCCCCTACCTGTAAACACACACAGTGCCCCCTACCCTGTATAACACACACAGTGCCCCCTACCCTGTATAACACACACAGTGCCCCCTACCCCTGTATAACACAACAGTGCCCCCCTACCCTGTATAACACCACAGTGCCCCCTACCCTGTATAACACACACAGTGCCCCCCTACCCTGTATAACACACAGTGCCCCTACCCTGTATAAACACACAGTGCCCCCTACCCTGTATAACACACACAGTGCCCCTACCCTGTATAACACACACAGTGCCCCTACCCTGTATAACACACAGTGCCCCCTACCCTGTATAACACACAGTGCCCCCTACCCTGTATAAACACACAGTGCCCCCTACCCTGTATAACACACACAGTGCCCCCTACCCTGTATAACACACATGCCCCTACTGTATAACACACACAGTGCCCCCTACCCTGTATAACACACACAGTGCCCCCTACCCTGATAACACACACAGTGCCCCCTACCCTGTATAACACACACAGTGCCCCCTACCCTGTATAACACACACAGTGCCCCCTACCCTGTATAACACACACAGTGCCCCTACCCTGTATAACACACAGTGCCCCTACCCTGTATAACACACACAGTGCCCCTACCCTGTATAACACACACAGTGCCCCCTACCCTGTATAACACACACAGTGCCCCCTACCCTGTATAACACACACAGTGCCCCCTACCCTGTATAACACACAGTGCCCCCTACCCTGTATAACACACAGTGCCCCCTACCCTGTATAACACACAGTGCCCCCTACCCTGTATAACACACAGTGCCCCCTACCCTGTATAAAACACACAGTGCCCCCTACCCTGTATAACACACACAGTGCCCCCTACCCCTGTATAACACACAGTGCCCCCTACCCTGTATAACACACAGTGCCCCCTACCCTGTATAACACACACAGTGCCCCCTACCCTGTATAACACACACAGTGCCCCCTACCCTGTATAACACACACAGTGCCCCCTACCCTGTATAACACACACAGTGCCCCCTACCCTGTATAACACACACCAGTGCCCCCTACCCTGTATAACACACAGTGCCCCCTACCCTGTATAACACACACAGTGCCCCTACCCTGTATAACACACAGTGCCCCCTACCCTGTATAACACACAGTGCCCCCTACCCTGTATAACACACACAGTGCCCCCTACCCTGTATAACACACACAGTGCCCCCTACCCTGTATAACACACACAGTGCCCCCTACCCTGTATAACACACACAGTGCCCCCTACCCTGTATAACACACACAGTGCCCCCTACCCTGTATAACACCACAGTGCCCCCTACCCTGTATAAACACACAGTGCCCCCTACCCTGTATAACACACACAGTGCCCCCTACCCTGTATAACACACACAGTGCCCCCTACCCTGTATAACACACACAGTGCCCCCTACCCTGTATAACACACACAGTGCCCCCTACCCTGTATAACACACAGTGCCCCCCTACCCTGTATAACACACAGTGCCCCCTACCCTGTATAACACACACAGTGCCCCCTACCCTGTATAACACACACAGTGCCCCCTACCCTGTATAACACACACAGTGCCCCCTACCCTGTATAACACACACAGTGCCCCCTACCCTGTATAACACACACAGTGCCCCC
Source organism: Xenopus tropicalis (assembly GCF_000004195.4). Lineage (NCBI taxonomy): Eukaryota > Metazoa > Chordata > Amphibia > Anura > Pipidae > Xenopus > Xenopus tropicalis. The sequence continues at coordinate 152,120,901 of NC_030680.2, forward strand.
TACCCTGTATAACACACAGTGCCCCCTACCCTGTATAACACACACAGTGCCCCCTACCCTGTATAACACACAGTGCCCCCTACCCTGTATAACACACAGTGCCCCCTACCCTGTATAACACACAGTGCCCCCTACCCTGTATAACACACAGTGCCCCCTACCCTGTATAAACACACAGTGCCCCCTACCCTGTATAACACACACAGTGCCCCCTACCCTGTATAACACCACAGTGCCCCCTACCCTGTATAACACACACAGTGCCCCCTACCCGTACACACACCAGTGCCCCCTACCCTGTATAACACACACAGTGCCCCCTACCCTGTATAACACACACAGTGCCCCCTACCCTGTATAACACACACAGTGCCCCCTACCCTGTATAACACCACAGTGCCCCCTACCCTGTATAACACACAGTTGCCCCCTACCCTGTATAACACACACAGTGCCCCCTACCCTGTATAACCACACAGTGCCCCCTACCCTGTATAACACACAGTGCCCCCTACCCTGTATAACACACAGTGCCCCCTACCCTGTATAACACACACAGTGCCCCCCTACCCTGTATAACACACAGTGCCCCCTACCCTGTATAACACACAGTGCCCCCTACCCTGTATAACACACACAGTGCCCCCTACCCTGTATAACACACAGTGCCCCCTACCCTGTATAAACACACACTGCCCCCTACCCTGTATAACACACACAGTGCCCCCTACCCTGTATAACACACACAGTGCCCCCTACCCTGTATAACACACACAGTGCCCCCTACCCTGTATACACACACAGTGCCCCCTACCCTGTATAACACACACAGTGCCCCCTACCCTGTATAACACACACAGTGCCCCCTACCCTGTATAACACACAGTGCCCCCTACCCTGTATAACACACACAGTGCCCCCTACCCTGTATAACACACAGTGCCCCCTACCCTGTATAACACACACAGTGCCCCCTACCCTGTATAACACACACAGTGCCCCCTACCCTGTATAACACACACAGTGCCCCCTACCCTGTATAACACACACAGTGCCCCCTACCCTGTATAACACACAGTGCCCCCTACCCTGTATAACACACAGTGCCCCCTACCCTGTATAACACACACAGTGCCCCCTACCCTGTATAACACACACAGTGCCCCCTACCCTGTATAACACACACAGTGCCCCCTACCCTGTATAACACACAGTGCCCCCTACCCTGTATAACACACACAGTGCCCCCTACCCTGTATAACACACACAGTGCCCCCTACCCTGTATAACACACACAGTGCCCCCTACCCTGTATAACACACACAGTGCCCCCTACCCTGTATAACACACACAGTGCCCCCTACCCTGTATAACACACACAGTGCCCCCTACCCTGTATAACACACAGTGCCCCCTACCCTGTATAACACACACAGTGCCCCCTACCCTGTATAACACACACAGTGCCCCCTACCCTGTATAACACACACAGTGCCCCCTACCACACAGCACAGATCGGTTAAAGAGACAGTGCCCGATACATAGAAGTAAATTCCCAGTCCCTCTGGGAATCCCACAAGGGGTAAGAGCCTGTGCCCAGTACCCAGGCTGTACCCAGGCAATACCCAGGCTGTACCCAGGCTGTACCCAGGCAATACCCAGGCTGTACCCAGGCAGTACCCAGGCAATACCCAGGCTGTACCCAGGCAATACCCAGGCAGTACCCAGGCAATACCCAGGCGGTACCCAGGCAGTACCCAGGCAATACCCAGGCAGTACCCAGGCAATACCCAGGCAATACCCAGGCGGTACCCAGGCAATACCCAGGCGGTACCTAGGCAATACCCAGGCGGTACCCAGGCGGTACCCAGGCAATACCCAGGCGGTACCCAGGCAGTACCCAGGCAGTACTCAGGCTGCACAGAGAGTAAGGATACGGTGCCAGAGCAGCACACAGGGGGCAGTGCCCAGCAGGCAGGGGGCAGCCGGTTTGCCACAAACAACACAGAATAACAACATAAAGGCCTCGGCCCCCCAGCTCCTTCCAACCCCCAGGGGCAGATGGGCAGCAGGTGCAGTGTGTGCCAGGAACAGGGGTGACTCTGGGGGGCAGCTGCCCACACTGGGCTCCTTACAGAGCAAGGGGTCCCCTGGCATTCTGGGCTAAGAGTTAGATGCCAAGGCTGGACATGTTACCCGGCTTGGGTACCCACTAGGGGGGCAGTTCTCTCAGCTGCCCTTAGGGCTTGGGTACCCACTAGGGGGGCAGTTCTCTCAGCTGCCCTTAGGGCTTGGGTACCCACTAGGGGGGCAGTTACCATTGGGCTGTAGCCATGCCAAGGGCCCCCCCAGGTGGGTAGAGGGGTAAGAGCGGACCCCCGGGGAGACAGGTGCCCCCGTTACTATGGTTATTAGAGGCCTCCCGGAGATGGGGGGTCCCACAGGGGGGGGCTAAAGAACTTAGAGGGGCAGTTGCAGGCCTCGGTGGGCAGGGGTTGCACAGAGGGGGGCAAATGGCTGGGGCTGTACAGGCCTCCCCTACCCCGGGGTGCAGGAAGGGGACAGAGGCGGCCCCGGTGCCCCCGGAGGGAGAAGCAGAGGAGAATGAACCCCCGGTTGCAGGCAGTACTGTCGGGGGGAGAGCAGGGAAGCTGTGGTGCCCCAGTAGCCCGGGCAGTGTCGGCTCCCAGCCCCGGGGAAGGCTCCCTACCTGCCGTGGAACCAGTCCTTGCAGGCGTCGCACTCGATCATGAATCGGGTCACATCGTAGGGCAGGCGGCAGACGCAGTAGACGGGCACGGTCGCCATGTTCGATCCCCGCTCACAACAGCAGCAGCGACAGCAGCAGCAGCGACAGCAGCAACGCAGGGAGGGAGAGAGGGAGGGACTGGGAGGGGGAGCCAGGCCTGACACACTGGGGAGACACCATCGGCCGAACCGGGCGGCTCAGCCCGCTACTCTGCCCTCCCGGAACCGCCCGGTACTGCCCCGGTACTGGTACCGCCGGGAACGCTCTGGGTACGGTCGTAAGTGCTGTTCGGAAGTACTGCCGGTACTGGTACTGTACTGCCCGGTACCGCCCGTATTGCCCTGTGTACTGACTGCTGATCCTGCCGGTACTGGTACTGTACTGCCCGGTACCGCCCGTATTGCCCTGTGTACTGACTGCTGATCCTGCCGGTACTGGTACTGTACTGCCCGGTACCGCCCGTATTGCCCTGTGTACTGACTGCTGATCCTGCCGGTACTGGTACTGTACTGCCCGGAACCGCCGGTATTGCCCTGTGTACTGACTGCTGATCCTGCCGGTACTGGTACTGTACTGCCCGGTACCGCCCGTATTGCCCTGTGTACTGACTGCTGATCCTGCCGGTACTGGTACTGTACTGCCCGGTACCGCCCGTATTGCCCTGTGTACTGACTGCTGATCCTGCCGGTACTGGTACTGTACTGCCCGGAACCGCCGGTATTGCCCTGTGTACTGACTGCTGATCCTGCCGGTACTGGTACTGTACTGCCCGGTACCGCCCGTATTGCCCTGTGTACTGACTGCTGATCCTGCCGGTACTGGTACTGTACTGCCCGGTACCGCCGGTATTGCCCTGTGTACTGACTGCTGGTTCTGCCGGTACCGGTACTGCTGTAAGCCTTGCCTGGTACTGCTCTGGGCACTGCTGATACTGTCGGCTTTTTCGATACTGGTTCTGCTGTCTGGTTTTAGCTTGGGTACTGGTACTTTCCCCATGAGTACTGTCTGGGGATGCTACAGGTACTGTAAGTTCTGCCCAGTAATACTGTGAGTACTGCTGCTGGCATTGGTACTGTCCGGTAACACTGCAGGCATTGGCATTGCTTTAGGTTCTGCAGGCTAATACATTGGGGTACTGGTTCTGTTCTATGGTGCTGGCAGATAATACTCTGAGTACTGTTACTGCTTTTAAGTTCTGCTGGGTAATATTCTGGTATTTTTGTAAGTTCTGCTGGGTCTTACTACTCAGGTTCTGGTACTATAGTAAGGGCTATAATCTGGGTCAGAGGTACCATAAGTGCTGTCCAGCTAATACCGGATTTGGGCAGTTACTGCCAGGAGTGATGTACGGCAGCGCTCCGAGTACTGGTACTTATGGGTAATACTACCAGTTGTACTGTCCTTTACTTTGGGTACTGGAACGAGTACTGGTGCTGCCCAGTAACTCTGTGGGGATTTATACACAAGCGGGCCGGGGGGTAGGTTTTCCATGTCGGTACCAAGCTGTTCTACACATTTGTTTTGCCCAGGGGGGTGGGTTTAGGCAGCAGAAACCCATTACAGAGGAGGCAGAACCGGTGTTGATCCAGAGTGACCATTACAGGGTGCACCCATGGCTGGAACTAGGGGGAGGCCAAAGAGGGCACGTGCCTAGGGTGCAATAGTGTTGGCGGTGCTCTTGTTTCTGCCCTCCCCATGGCTGTTTCCTTGTCCCCCCACCACAGGCTCAGGCCCCTCTCCTGAGTGCGTTGGCCAAGGCCTATCTCCTGTGGGTGCGGAACAAGGCTGAGGCCCATGTCATGGGGGCGTTGGACAAGGCTGAGGCCATCTCATAGGGGCATTGGACAAGGCTGAGACCCATCTCATGGGGGCGTTGGACAAGGCTGTAGGTCATCTCATAGGGGCATTGGACAAGGCTGAGACCCATCTCATGGGGGCGTTGGACAAGGCTGTAGGTCATCTCATAGGGGCATTGGACAAGGCTGAGACCCATCTCATGGGGGCATTGAACAAGGCTGAGACCCATCTCATGGGGGCGTTGGACAAGGCTGAAGGTCATCTCATAGGGGCATTGGACAAGGCTGAGACCCATCTCATGGGGGTGTTGGACAAGGCTGAGGCTCATCTCATAGAGACGTTGGACAAAACTGAGGCCCATCTCATGGGGGAGTTGGACAAGGCTGAGGCCCATCTCATGGAGATATTGGACAAGGCTGAGGCCCATCTCATGGGGGCATTGGACTAGGCTGAGGCCCATCTCATGGAGGCATTGGACAAGGCTGACTCATCTAATGGAGATGTTGGACAAGGCTGAGCCCATCTCATGGGGGCATTGGACAAGGCTGAGGCCCATCTCATGGGGGTGCTGGACAAGGCGGAGGCCCATCTCATGGGGGCGTTGGACTAGGCTGAGGCCCATCTGATGGGGGCATTGGACAAGGCTTACTCATCTCATAGAGATGTTGGACAAGGCTGAGGCTCATCTCATGGGGGTGTTGGACAAGGCCCATCTCATGGGGGCGTTGGACAAGGGTGACTCATCTCATGGGGGCGTTGGACAAGGCTGAGGCCCATCTCATGGGGGCGTTTGACAAGGCTGAGGTCCATCTCATGGGGGCATTGGACAAGGCTGAGGTCCATCTAATGGGGGCATTGGACAAGGCTGAGGCCCATCTCATGGGGGCATTGGACAAGGCTGAGGCCCATCTCATGGGGGCCTTGGACAAGGCTGAGGCCCATATCATGGGGGCATTGGACAAGGCTGAGGCCCATCTCATGGGGGCGTTGGACAAGGCTGAGGCCCATCTCATGGGGGCGTTGGACAAGGCTGAGGCCCATCTCATGGGGGCGTTGGACAAGGCTGAGGCCCATCTCATGGGGGCGTTGGACAAGGCTGAGGCCCATCTCATGGGGGCGTTGGACAAGGCTGAGGTCCATCTCATGGGGGTGTTGGACAAGGCTGAGGCCCATCTCATGGGGGTGTTGGACAAGGCTGAGGTCCATCTCATGGAGACGTTGGACAAGGCTGAGGCCCATCTCATGGGGGTGTTGGACAAGGCTGAGGCCTATCTCATGGAGACGTTGGACAAGGCTGAGGCCTATCTCATAGAGACGTTGGACAAGGCTGAAGCCCATCTCATGGGGGCGTTGGACAAGGCTGAGGCCCATGTCATGGGGGCCTTGGACAAGGCTGAGGCCCATGTCATGGGGGCCTTGGACAAGGCTGAGGCCCATCTCATGGGGGCGTTGGACAAGGCTGAGGCCCATCTCATGGGGGCGTTGGACAAGGCTGAGGCCCATCTCATGGGGGCGTTGGACAAGGCTGAGGCCCATCTCATGGGGGCGTTGGACAAGGCTGAGGCCCATCTCATGGGGGCGTTGGACAAGGCTGAGGCCCATCTCATGGGGGCGTTGGACAAGGCTGAGGTCCATCTCATGGGGGTGTTGGACAAGGCTGAGGCCCATCTCATGGGGGTGTTGGACAAGGCTGAGGTCCATCTCATGGAGACGTTGGACAAGGCTGAGGCCCATCTCATGGGGGTGTTGGACAAGGCTGAGGCCTATCTCATGGAGACGTTGGACAAGGCTGAGGCCTATCTCATAGAGACGTTGGACAAGGCTGAAGCCCATCTCATGGGGGCGTTGGACAAAGCTGAGGCTCATCTCATAGGGGCGTTGGACAAGGCTGAGGCCCATGTCATGGGGGCGTTGGACAAGGCTGAGGCCCATGTCATGGGGGCCTTGGACAAGGCTGAGGCCCATGTCATGGGGGCCTTGGACAAGGCTGAGGCCCATGTCATGGGGGCCTTGGACAAGGCTGAGGCCCATCTCATGGCGGCGTTGCACAAGGCTGAGGTCCATCTCATAGGGGCATTGGACAAGGCTGAGGCCCATCTCATGGGGGCGTTGGACAAAGCTGAGGCCCATCTGATGGGGGCGTTGGACAAGGCTGAGGTCCATCTCATGGGGGCATTGGACAAGGCTGAGGTCCATCTGATGGGGGCATTGGACAAGGCTGAGGCCCATCTCATGGGGGCGTTGGACAAGGCTGAGGCCCATCTGATGGGGGCATTGGATAAGGCTGAGGCCCATCTCATGGGGGCGTTGGACAAGGCTGAGGCTCATCTCATGGAGACACTGGACAAGGCTGAGGCCTATCTCATGGAGACGTTGGACAAGGCTGAAGCCCATCTCATGGGGGCGTTGGACAAAGCTGAGGCTCATCTCATAGGGGCGTTGGACAAGGCTGAGGCCCATGTCATGGGGGCGTTGGACAAGGCTGAGGCCCATATCATGGGGGCCTTGGACAAGGCTGAGGCCCATGTCATGGGGGCCTTGGACAAGGCTGAGGCCCATCTCATGGCGGCGTTGGACAAGGCTGAGGTCCATCTCATAGGGGCATTGGACAAGGCTGAGGCCCATCTCATGGGGGCGTTGGACAAGGCTGAGGCCCATCTGATGGGGGCGTTGGACAAGGCTGAGGTCCATCTCATGGGGGGCATTGGACAAGGCTGAGGTCCATCTGATGGGGGCATTGGACAAGGCTAAGGCCCATCTCATGGGGGCGTTGGACAAGGCTGAGGCCCATCTGATGGGGGCATTGGATAAGGCTGAGGCCCATCTCATGGGGGCGTTGGACAAGGCTGAGGCTCATCTCATGGAGACACTGGACAAGGCTGAGGCCCATCTCATGGGGGCGTTGGACAAGGCTGAGTTCCATCTCATGGAGACGTTGGACAAGGCTGAGGCCCATCTCATGGGGCATTGGACAAGGCTGAGGCCCATCTCATGGGGGTGTTGGACAAGGCTGAGGCCCATCTCATAGAGACGTTGGACAAAGCTGAGGCTCATCTCATAGGGGTGTTGGACAAGGCTGAGGCCCATCTCATAGGGGCATTGGACAAGGCTGAGACCCATCTCATGGGGGTGTTGGACAAGGCTGAGGCTCATCTCATGGAGACACTGGACAAGGCTGAGGCCCATCTCATGGGGGCGTCGGACAAGGCTGAGGCCCATCTCATGGGGGTGTTGGACAAGGCTGAGGCCCATCTCATGGAGACGTTGGACAAGGCTGAGGCCCATCTCATGGGGGGCGTTGGACAAGGCTGAAGCCCATCTGATGGGGGTATTGGACAAGGCTGAGGCCCATCTCATGGGGGCGTTGGACAAGGCTGAGGTCCATCTGATGGGGGCATTGGACAAGGCTGAGGTCCATCTGATGGGGGCGTTGGACAAGGCTGAGGCCCATCTCATGGGGGCATTGGACAAGGCTGAGGTCCATCTGATGGGGGCGTTGGACAAGGCTGAGGCCCATCTCGTGGGGGCATTGAACAAGGCTGAGGCCCATCTGATGGGGGCGTTGGACAAAGGCTGAGGCGAATCTGATGGGGGCGTTGGACAAGGCTGAGGTCCATCTGATGGGGGCATTGGACAAGGCTGAGGCCCATCTCATGAGGGCGTTGGAAAAGGCTGAGGTCCATCTGATGGGGGCATTGGACAAGGCTGAGGCCCATCTCATGTGGCCATTGGACAAGGCTGAGGTCCATCTGATGGGGGCATTGGACAAGGCTGAGACCCATCTCATGGGGGCATTGGACAAGGCTGAGGCCCATCTCATGGGGGCATTGGACAAGGCTGAGGTCCATCTGATGGGGGCATTGGACAAGGCTGAGGCCCATCTGATGGGGGCATTGGACAAGGCTGAGGCCCATCTGATGGGGGCGTCGGACAAGGCTGAGGCCCATCTCATGGGGGCGTTGGACAAGGCTGAGGCCCATCTGATGGGGGCGTCGGACAAGGCTGAGGCCCATCTCATGGGGGCGTTGGACAAGGCTGAGGTCCATCTGATGGGGGCATTGGACAAGGCTGAGGCCCATCTCATGGGGGCGTTTGACAAGGCTGAGGCCCATGTCATGGGGGCATTGGACAAGGCTGAGGCCCATCTCATGGGGGCATTGGACAAGGCTGAGGCCCATCTCATGGGGGCATTGGACAAGGCTGAGGCCCATCTCATGGGGGCGTTGGACAAGGCTGAGGCTGATCTCATGGGGGCGTTGGACAAGGCTGAGGCTCATCTCATGGGGGTGTTGGACAAAGCCCATCTCATGGGGGCGTTGGACAAGGGTGACTCATCTCATGGGGGCGTTGGACAAGGCTGAGGCCCATCTCATGGGGGCGTTTGACAAGGCTGAGGTCCATCTCATGGGGGCATTGGACAAGGCTGAGGTCCATCTCATGGGGGCATTGGACAAGGCTGAGGCCCATCTCATGGGGGCATTGGACAAGGCTGAGGCCCATCTCATGGGGGCATTGGACAAGGCTGAGGCCCATCTCATGGGGGCGTTGGACAAGGCTGAGGCCCATCTCATGGGGGCATTGGACAAGGCTGAGGCTGATCTTATGGGGGCGTTGGACAAGGCCCATCTCATGGGGGCGTTGGACAAGGGTGACTCATCTCATGGGGGCGTTGGACAAGGCTGAGGCTCATCTCATGGGGGCGTTGGACAAGGCTGAGGCTCATCTCATGGGGGTGTTGGACAAGGCCCATCTCATGGGGGCGTTGGACAAGGGTGACTCATCTCATGGGGGCGTTTGACAAGGCTGAGGCCCATCTCATGGGGGCGTTTGACAAGGCTGAGGTCCATCTCATGGGGGCATTGGACAAGGCTGAGGTCCATCTAATGGGGGCATTGGACAAGGCTGAGGCCCATCTCATGGGGGCATTGGACAAGGCTGAGGCCCATCTCATGGGGGCATTGGACAAGGCTGAGGCCCATCTCATGGGGGCGTTGGACAAGGCTGAGGCCCATCTCATGGGGGCGTTGGACAAGGCTGAGGCTGATCTTATGGGGGCGTTGGACAAGGCTGAGGCTCATCTCATGGGGGTGTTGGACAAGGCCCATCTCATGGGGGCGTTGGACAAGGGTGACTCATCTCATGGGGGCGTTGGACAAGGCTGAGGCCCATCTCATGGGGGCGTTTGACAAGGCTGAGGTCCATCTCATGGGGGCATTGGACAAGGCTGAGGCCCATCTGATGGGGGCATTGGACAAGGCTGAGGCCCATCTGATGGGGGCATTGGACAAGGCTGAGGCCCATCTGATGGGGGCGTCGGACAAGGCTGAGGCCCATCTCATGGGGGCGTTGGACAAGGCTGAGGCCCATCTGATGGCGGCGTCGGACAAGGCTGAGGCCCATCTCATGGGGGCGTTGGACAAGGCTGAGGTCCATCTGATGGGGGCATTGGACAAGGCTGAGGCCCATCTCATGGGGGCGTTGGACAAGGCTGAGGCCCATGTCATGGGGGCATTGGACAAGGCTGAGACCCATCTCATGGGGGCGTTTGACAAGGCTGAGGTCCATCTCATGGGGGCATTGGACAAGGCTGAGGTCCATCTAATGGGGGCATTGGACAAGGCTGAGGCCCATCTCATGGGGGCATTGGACAAGGCTGAGGCCCATCTCATGGGGGCATTGGACAAGGCTGAGGCCCATCTCATGGGGGCGTTGGACAAGGCTGAGGCCCATCTCATGGGGGCGTTGGACAAGGCTGAGGCTGATCTTATGGGGGCGTTGGACAAGGCTGAGGCTCATCTCATGGGGGTGTTGGACAAGGCCCATCTCATGGGGGCGTTGGACAAGGGTGAGGCCCATCTCATGGGGGCATTGGACAAGGCTGAGGCCCATCTCATGGGGGCCTTGGACAAGGCTGAGGCCCATCTCATGGGGGCGTTTGACAAGGCTGAGGTCCATCTCATGGGGGCATTGGACAAGGCTGAGGTCCATCTAATGGGGGCATTGGACAAGGCTGAGGTCCATCTGATGGGGGCATTGGACAAGGCTGAGGCCCATCTCATGGGGGCGTTGGACAAGGCTGAGGCCCATCTCATGGGGGCGTTTGACAAGGCTGAGGTCCATCTCATGGGGGCATTGGACAAGGCTGAGGTCCATCTAATGGGGGCATTGGACAAGGCTGAGGCCCATATCATGGGGGCATTGGACAAGGCTGAGGCCCATCTCATGGGGGCGTTGGACAAGGCTGAGGCCCATCTCATGGGGGCATTGGACAAGGCTGAGGCCCATCTCATGGGGGCGTTGGACAAGGCTGAGGCCCATCTCATGGGGGCGTTGGACAAGGCTGAGGCCCATCTCATGGGGGCGTTGGACAAGGCTGAGGCTCATCTCATGGGGGCGTTGGACAAGGCTGAGGCCCATCTCATGGGGGCGTTGGACAAGGCTGAGGCCCATCTCATGGGGGCGTTGGACAAGGCTGAGGCTCATCTCATGGGGGCGTTGGACAAGGCTGAGGCTCATCTCATGGGGGCGTTGGACAAGGCTGAGGCCCATCTCATGGGGGCGTTGGACAAGGCTGAGGCCCATCTCATGGGGGCGTTGGACAAGGCTGAGGCCCATCTCCTGGGGGTGCTGGAGCTGAAGGGAAGCTGGCACAGGATAGGGCAGTGGCTGCTTCTGGGGAGTTGGTACTGGACTGGGCAGGCCGTTGGGTAGCCAGCACAGATTATGCCAACCTGAACAGAGCAGGAGAAGATCCCAAGGGTGAGAAGCTGTAGATCCGGTTGTTTGGCCAGGAACACCGCAGACTTGGTCTCTACGGGTGGAACTTGGCCTGGGGGAGAGCTTTAACCTCTTCTATTAAAACTGATTTTTTTGTCCAGAGGGCCCTACGGACTCCTGGCCCTGCCCTCTGGGTAAGGGATTGGGGGGATGTTCCCACTGATGAGGGGCAGTGAGTCTCTATGAGCAACGACTAACGGGGGCTTAACATCAGGGAGAGGCAGGAGGGGGCGGAGTAGACATAGAGGCAGGAACAGGATTGGAGAGAGAACAGGACCAAAAAAGTGGAACTTCTGGACCTCCCTCTGGTAGATAAACCTACAACTATCAGCAATTCCCAGCAGAACCCCATGGAGATGTGTTGATCCATTATGTTGGGTGCTGGGGAGACAGTCACATGGGTACCGGGAAATACACTCCCCCGTGCAAAGGAAGCAGAGACAGTCACATGGGTACCGGGAAATACACTCCCCCGTGCAAAGGAAGCAGAGACAGTCACATGGGTACCGGGAAATACACTCCCCCGTGCAAAGGAAGCAGAGACAGTCACATGGGTACCAGGAAATACACTCCCCCGTGCAAAGGAAGCAGAGACAGTCACATGGGTACCGGGAAATACACTCCCCCGTGCAAAGGAAGCAGAGACAGTCACACGGGTACCGGGAAATACACTCCCCCGTGCAAAGGAAGCAGAGACAGTCACATGGGTACCGGGAAATACACTCCCCCGTGCAAAGGAAGCAGAGACAGTCACATGGGTACCGGGAAATACACTCCCCCGTGCAAAGGAAGCAGAGACAGTCACACGGGTACCGGGAAATACACTCCCCCGTGCAAAGGAAGCAGAGACAGTCACACGGGTACCGGGAAATACACTCCCCCGTGCAAAGGAAGCAGAGACAGTCACACGGGTACCGGGAAATACACTCCCCCGTGCAAAGGAAGCAGAGACAGTCACACGGGTACCGGGAAATACACTCCCCCGTGCAAAGGAAGCAGAGACAGTCACACGGGTACCGGGAAATACACTCCCCCGTGCAAAGGAAGCAGAGACAGTCACACGGGTACCGGGAAATACACTCCCCCCGTGCAAAGGAAGCAGAGACAGTCACACGGGTACCGGTAAATACACTCCCCCGTGCAAAGGAAGCAGAGACAGTCAGATGGGTACCGGGAAATACACTCCCCCGTGCAAAGGAAGCAGAGACAGTCACATGGGTACCGGGAAATACACTCCCCCGTGCAAAGGAAGCAGAGACAGTCACACGGGTACCGGGAAATACACTCCCCCGTGCAAAGGAAGCAGAGACAGTCACACGGGTACCGGGAAATACACTCCCCCGTGCAAAGGAAGCAGAGACAGAAAGGGGTTCCCCCTGGCTGTACTGGAACATACAGTGGGCACAGGGTAACTGTATGGAGTCAGGAAGGATAACTGGGCGCACCTTCAGACTGGCAAGTCCCATAGGAAGTACCTGAGGAACTGTTTGCACTTGGATGGATGTTGGGACAGGGGTCAATTTTTTGTCTTTTACAAAACTTTCAGTTAAAAAGAGTCTGTTCATTGGCCATTTCTGCAGTAATCTTACTGGCATGTCTGGGGTTAATGGAGTGCTCATTGGCCATTTCTGCAGTAATCTTACTGGCATGTCTGGGGTTAATGGAGTGCTCATTGGCCATTTCTGCAGTAATCTTACTGGCATGTCTGGGGTTAATGGAGTGCTCATTGGCCATTTCTGCAGTGATCTTACTGGCATGTCTGGGGTTAATGGAGTGCTCATTGGGCATTTCTGTAGTGATCTTATTGGGACATCTGGGGTTAATGGAGTGCTCATTGTCCATTTCTGCAGTGATCTTACTGGCATGTCTGGGGTTAATGTAGTGCTCATTGGCCATTTCTGCAGTGATCCTATTGGCATATCTGGGGTTAATGGAGTGCTCATTGGCCATTTTTGCAGTGATCTTACTGGCATGTCTGGGGTTAATGTAGTGCTCATTGGCCATTTCTGTAGTGATCTTATTGGGACATCTGGGGTTAATGGAGTGCTGATTGGCCATTTCTGCAGTGATCTTACTGGCACATCTGGGGTTAATGGAGTGCTGATTGGCCATTTCTGCAGTGATCTTACTAGCATGTCTGGGGTTAATGGAGTGCTCATTGGCCATTTCTGCAGTGACCTTACTGGCATGTCTGGGGTTAATGGAGTGCTCATTGGCCATTTCTGCAGTGATCTTACTGGCATGTCTGGGGTTAATGGAGTGCTCATTCTCCATTTCTGCAGTGATCTTATTGGCATATCTGGGGTTAATGGAGTGCTCATTGGGCATTTCTGCAGTGATCTTACTGGCATGTCTGGGGTTAATGGAGTGCTCATTGGCCATTTCTGTAGTGATCTTACTGGTATGTCTGGGGTTAATGGAGTGCTCATTCTCCATTTCTGCAGTGATCTTATTGGGACTTCTGGGGTTAATGGAGTGCTCATTCTCCATTTCTGCAGTGATCTTACTGGCATATTGGGTCTTAATGGAGTGCTCGTTGGCCATTTCTGCAGTGATCTTACTGGCATGTCTGGGGTTAATGGAGTGCTCATTCTCCATTTCTGCAGTGATCTTACTGGCACATCTGGGGTTAATGGAGTGGTCATTGGCCATTTCTGCAGTGATCTTACTGGCACATCTGGGGTTAATGGAGTGCTCATTGGCCATTTCTGCAGTGATCTTACTGGGACATCTGGGGTTAATGGAGTGCTCATTGGCCATTTTTGCAGTGATATTACTGGCATGTCTGGGGTTAATGGAGTGCTCATTGGGCATTTCTGTAGTGATCTTATTGGGACATCTGAGGTTAATGGAGTGCTGATTGGCCATTTTTGCAGTGATATTACTGGCATGTCTGGGGTTAATGGAGTGCTCATTGGGCATTTCTGTAGTGATCTTATTGGGACATCTGGGGTTAATGGAGTGCTGATTGGCCATTTCTGCAGTGATCCTATTGGCACATCTGGGGTTAATGGAGTGCTCATTGGCCATTTTTGCAGTGATCTTACTGGCATGTCTGAGGTTAATGGAGTGCTCATTGGGCATTTCTGTAGTGATCTTATTGGGACATCTGGGGTTAATGGAGTGCTGATTGGCCATTTCTGCAGTGATCTTACTGGCACATCTGGGGTTAATGGAGTGCTCATTGGCCATTTCTGTAGTGATCTTACTGGCATGCCTGGGGTTAATGGAGTGCTCATTGGCCATTTCTGCAGTGATCTTACTGGCATGTCTGGGGTTAATGGAGTGCTCATTGGGCATTTCTGTAGTGATCTTATTGGGACATCTGGGGTTAATGGAGTGCTGATTGGCCATTTCTGTAGTCATCTTACTGGCATGTCTGGGGTTAATGGAGTGCTCATTGTCCATTTCTGCAGTGATCTTACTGGCATGTCTGGGGTTAATGGAGTGCTCATTCTACATTTCTGCAGTGATCTTATTGGGACATCTGGGATTAATGGAGTGCTGATTGGCCATTTCTGCAGTGATCTTATTGAGACATCTGGGATTAATGGAGTGCTGATTGGCCATTTCTGCAGTGATCTTACTGGCATGTCTGGGGTTATTGGAGTGCTCATTGGCCATTTCTGCAGTGACCTTACTGGCATGTCTGGGGTTATTGGAGTGCTCATTGGGCATTTCTGCAGTGACCTTACTGGCATGTCTGGGGTTATTGGAGTGCTCATTGGGCATTTCTGCAGTGATCTTACTGGCATGTCTGGGGTTAATGGAGTGCTCATTGTCCATTTCTGCAGTGATCTTACTGGCATGTCTGGGGTCAATGGAGTGCTCATTGGCCATTTCTGCAGTGATCTTACTGGCACATCTGGGGTTAATGGAGTGCTCATTGGCCATTTTTGCAGTGATCTTACTGGCATGTCTGGGGTTAATGGAGTGCTCATTGGGCATTTCTGTAGTGATCTTATTGGGACATCTGGGGTTAATGGAGTGCTGATTGGCCATTTTTGCAGTGATCTTATTGGCACATCTGGGGTTAATGGAGTGCTCATTGGCCATTTTTGCAGTGATCTTACTGGCATGTCTGGGGTTAATGGAGTGCTCATTGGGCATTTCTGTAGTGATCTTATTGGGACATCTGGGGTTAATGGAGTGCTGATTGGCCATTTCTGCAGTGATCTTACTGGCATTTCTGGGGTTAATGGAGTGCTGATTGGCCATTTCTGCAGTTATCTTACTGGCATGTCTGGGGTTAATGGAGTGCTCATTGTCCATTTCTGCAGTGATCTTACTGGCATGTCTGGGGTTAATGGAGTGCTCATTCTCCATTTCTGCAGTGATCTTATTGGCACATCTGTGGTTAATGGAGCGCTCATTGGCCATTTCTGCAGTGACCTTATTGGCATGTCTGGGGTTATTGGAGTGCTCATTGGGCATTTCTGCAGTGATCTTACTGCCATTTCTGTGGTTAATGGAGTGCTCATTCTCCATTTCTGCAGTGATCCTATTGGCACATCTGGGGTCAATGGAGTGCTCATTGGCCATTTCTGTAGTGATCTTAGTGGCATGTCTGGGGTTAATGGAGTGCTCATTCTCCATTTCTGCAGTGATCTTATTGGGACTTCTTGGGTTAATGGAGTGCTCATTGGCCATTTCTGCAGTGATCTTACTGGCATGTTTGGTGTTAATGGAGTGCTCATTAGCCACTTCTACAGTGATCTTACTCGCATGTCTGGGGTTAATGGAGTGCTCATTGTTCATTTCTGCAATGATCTTATTGGCAAATCTGGGGTTAATGGAGTGCTCATTGGCCATTTCTGCAGTGATCTTTACTGGCATGTCTGGGGTTAATGGAGTGCTCATTCTCCATTTCTGCAGTGATCTTATTGGGACTTCTGGGGTTAATGGAGTGCTGATTGGCCATTTCTGCAGTGATCTTACTGGCATGTCTGGGGTTAATGGAGTGCTCATTGGCCATTTCTGCAGTGATCTTACTGGCATGTCTGGGGTTAATGGAGTGCTCATTCTCCATTTCTGCAGTGATCTTGTTTGGCACATCTGAGGTTAATGGAGTGCTCATTTGCCATTTCTTTAGTGATCTTACTGACATGTCTGGGGTTAATGGAGTGCTCATTGGCCATTTCTGTAGTGATCTTACTGGCATATTGGGTCTCAATGGAGTTCTCATTGGCCATTTCTGCAGTGATCTTTCTGGTATGTCTGGGGTTAATGGAGTGCTCATTCTCCATTTCTGCAGTGATCTTACTGGCATAAATGGGGTTAATGGAGTGCTCATTGGCCATTTCTGCAGTGACCTTATTGGCATGTCTGGGGTTATTGGAGTGCTCATTGGGCATTTCTGCAGTGATCTTACTGCCATTTCTGGGGTTAATGGAGTGCTCATTCTCCATTTCTGCAGTGATCCTATTGGCACATCTGGGGTTAATGGAGTGCTCATTGGCCATTTCTGTAGTGATCTTAGTGGCATGTCTGGGGTTAATGGAGTGCTCATTCTCCATTTCTGCAGTGATCTTATTGCGACTTCTGGGGTTAATGGAGTGCTCACTGGCCATTTCTGCAGTGATCTTACTGGCATGTTTGGGGTTAATGGAGTGCTCATTAGCCACTTCTACAGTGATCTTACTGGCATGTATGGGGTTAATGGAGTGCTCATTGGCCATTTCTGCAGTGATCTTACTGTCATGTCTGGGGTTAATGGAGTGCTCATTCTCCATTTCTGCAGTGATCTTATTGGGACTTCTCGGGTTAATGGAGTACTCATTGGCCATTTCTGCAGTGATCTTACTGGCATGTCTGGGGTTAATGGAGTGCTCATTGGCCATTTCTGCAGTGATCTTATTGGCACATCTGGGGTTAATGGAGTGCTCCTTGGCCATTTCTGCAGTGATCTTACTGGCATGTCTTGGGTTACTGGAGTGCTCATTCTCCATTTCTGCAGTGATCTTATTGGGACTTCTGGGGTTAATGGAGTGCTCATTGGCCATTTCTGCGGTAATCTTACTGGCATGTCTGGGGTCAATGGAGTGCTCATTCTCCATTTCTGCAGTGATCTTATTGGGATTTCTGGGGTTAATGGAGTGCTCATTGGCCATTTCTGCAGTGATCTTACTGGCATGTCTGGGGTTAATGGAGTGCTCATTGGCCATTTCTGCAGTGATCCTATTGGCACATCTGGGGTTAATGGAGTTCTCATTGGCCATTTCTGTAGTGATCTTACTGGCATATTGGGTCTTAATTGAGTTCTCATTGGCCATTTCTGCAGTGATCTTACTGGCATGTCTGGGGTTAATGGAGTGCTCATTGGCCATTTCTGCAGTGTTCTTACTGGCATATTGGGTCTTAATGGAGTGCTCATTGGCCATTTCTGCAGTGATCTTACTGACATATCTGGGGTTAATGGAGTGCTCATTGGCCATTTCTGCAGTGATCTTACTGGCACATCTGGGGTTAATGGAGTGCTCATTGGCCATTTCTGCAGTGATCTTACTGGCACATCTGGGGTTAATGGAGTGCTCATTGGCCATTTTTGCAGTGATTTTACTGGTATGTCTCGGGTTAATGGAGTGCTCATTGGCCATTTTTGCAGTGATTTTACTGGCATGTCTCGGGTTAATGGAGTGCTCATTGGGCATTTCTGCAGTGATCTTATTGGGACATCTGGGGTTAATGAAGTGCTGATTGGCCATTTTTGCAGTGATCTTACTGGCATGTCTGGGGTTAATGGAGTGCTGATTGGCCATTTCTGCAGTGATCGTATTGGCACATCTGGGGTTCATGGAGTGCTCATTGGCCATTTTTGCAGTGATCTTACTGGCATGTCTGGGGTTAATGGAGTGCTCATTGGGCATTTCTGTAGTGATCTTATTGGGACATCTGGGGTTAATGGAGTGCTGATTGGCCATTTCTGCAGTGATCTTACTGGCATGTCTGGGGTTAATTGAGTGCTGATTGGCCATTTCTGCAGTGATCTTACTGGCATGTCTGGGGTTAATGGAGTGCTCATTGTCCATTTCTGCAGTGATCTTACTGGCATGTCTGGGGTTAATGGAGTGCTCATTCTCCATTTCTGCAGTGATCTTATTGGCACATCTGGGGTGAATGGAGTGCTCATTTGCCATTTCTGCAGTGACCTTACTGGCATGTCTGGGGTTAATGGAGTGCTCATTGGGCATTTCTGCAGTGATCTTACTGCCATTTCTGGGGTTAATGGAGTGCTCATTCTCCATTTCTGCAGTGATCCTATTGGCACATCTGGGGTTAATGGAGTGCTCATTGGCCATTTCTGTAGTAATCTTACTGTCATGTCTGGGGTTAATGGAGTGCTCATTCTCCATTTCTGCAGTAATCTTATTGGGACTTCTGGGGTTAATGGAGTGCTCATTGGGCCATTTCTACAGTGATCTTACTGGCATATTGGGTCTTAATGAAGTGCTCATTGGCCATTTCTGCAGTGATCTTACTGGCATGTCTGGGGTTAATGGAGTGCTCATTGGCCATTTCTGCAGTGATCTTACTGACATGTCGGGGGTTAATGGAGTGCTCATTCTCCATTTCTGCAGTGATCTTATTGGGACTTCTTGGGTTAATGGAGTGCTCATTGGCCATTTCTGCAGTGATCTTACTGGCATGTCTGGGGTTAATGGAGTGCTCATTGTTCATTTCTGCAGTGATCTTATTGGCACATCTGGGGTTAATGGAGTGCTCATTGGCCATTTCTGCTGTGATCTTACTGGCATGTCTGGGGTTAATGGAGTGCTCTTTGTCCATTTCTGCAGTGATCTTATTGGGACTTCTTCGGTTAATGGAGTGCTCATTGGCCATTTCTGCAGTGATCTTACTGGCATGTCTGGGGTTAATGGAGTGCTCATTGGCCATTTCTGCAGTGATCTTATTGGCACATCTGGGGTTAATGGAGTGCTCATTGGCCATTTCTGCAGTGATCTTACTGGCATGTCTGGAGTTAATGGAGTGCTCATTGGCCATTTCTGTAGTGATCTTACTGGCATATTGGGTCTTAATGGAGTTCTCATTGGCCATTTCTGCAGTGATCTTTCTGGCATGTCTGGGGTTAATGGAGTGCTCATTCTCCATTTCTGCAGTGATCTTACTGGCATGAATGGGGTTAATGGAGTGCTCATTCTCCATTTCTGCAGTGATCTTACTGGCATGAATGGGGTTAATAGAGTGCTCATTGGCCATTTCTGTAGTGATCTTATTGGCACATCTGGGGTTAATGGAGTGCTCATTGGCCATTTCTGCAGTGATCTTATTGGGACTTCTGGGGTTAATGGAGTGCTCATTGGCCATTTCTGCAGTGATCTTATTGGGACTTCTGGGGTTAATGGAGTGCTCATTGGCCATTTCTGCACTGATCTTACTGGCATGTCTGGGGTTAATGGAGTGCTCATTGTCCATTCCTGCAGTGATCTTATTGGGACTTCTGGGGTTAATGGAGTGCTCATTGGCCATTTCTGCAGTGATCTTACTGGCATGTCTGGGGTTAATGGAGTGCTCATTGGCCATTTCTGTAGTGATCTTATTGGCACATCTGGGGTTAATGGAGTGCTCATTGGCCATTTCTTCAGTGATCTTATTGGGACTTCTGGGGTTAATGGAGTACTCATTGGCCATTTCTGCAGTGATCTTATTGGGACTTCTGGGGTTAATGGAGTGCTCATTGGCCATTTCTGCAGTGATCTTACTGGCATGTCTGGGGTTAATGGAGTGCTCATTGGGCATTTCTGTAGTGATCTTATTGGGACATCTGGGGTTAATGGAGTGCTGATTGGCCATTTCTGCAGTCATCTTACTGGCACATCTGGGGTTAATGGAGTGCTGATTGGCCATTTCTGCAGTCATCTTACCGGCACATCTGGGGTTAATGGAGTGCTCATTCTCCATTTCTGCAGTGATCTTATTTGGCACATCTGGGGTTAATGGAGTGCTCATTGGCCATTTCTGTAGTGATCTTACTGGCATGTCTGGGGTTAATGGAGTGCTCATTGGCCATTTCTGTAGTGATCTTACTGGCATATTGGGTCTCAATGGAGTTCTCATTGGCCATTTCTGCAGTGATCTTACTGGCATGTCTGGGGTTAATGGTGTGCTCATTGGCCATTTCTGTAGTGATCTTACTGGCATGTCTGGGGTTAATGGAGTGCTCATTGGCCATTTCTGTAGTGATTTTACTGGCATATTGGGTCTTAATGGAGTGCTCATTGGCCATTTCTGCAGTGATCTTACAGGCATGTCTGGGGTTAATGGAGTGCTCATTCTCCATTACTGCAGTGATCTTATTGGGACTTCTGGGGTTAATGGAGTGCTTATTGGCCATTTCTGCAGTGATCTTACTGGCATGTCTGGGGTTAATGGAGTGCTCATTGGCCATTTCTGTAGTGACCTTACTGGCATATTGGGTCTTAATGGAGTGCTCATTGTTAATTTCTGCAGTGATCTTATTGGGACTTCTGGTGTTAATGGAGTGCTCATTCTCCATTACTGCAGTGATTTTATTGGCACATCTGGGGTTAATGGAGTGCTCATTCTCCATTTCTGCAGTGATCTTACTGGCACATCTGGGGTTAATGGAGTGCTCATTCTCCATTTCTGCAGTGATCTTACTGGCATGTCTGGGGTTAATGGAGTGCTCATTCGCCATTTCTGTAGTGATCTTACTGGCATATTGGGTTTTAATGGAGTTCTCATTGGCCATTTCTGCAGTGATCTTAATGGCATGTCTGGGGTTAATGGAGTGCTCATTGGCCATTTCTGTAGTGATCGTACTGGCATGTCTGGGGTTAATGGAGTGCTCATTGGCCATTTCTGTAGTGATCTTACTGGCATGCCTGGGGTTAATGGAGTGCTCATTCTCCATTTCTGCAGTGATCTTATTGGTACATCTGGGGTTAATGGAGTTCTCATTGGCCATTTCTGCAGTGATCTTACTGGCATGTCTGGGGTTAATGGAGTGCTCATTGGCCATTTCTGTAGTGATCTTACTGGCATATTGGGTCTTAATGGAGTTCTCATTGGCCATTTCTGCAGTGATCTTACTGGTATGTCTGGGGTTAATGGAGTGCTCATTGGCCATTTCTGCAGTGATCTTACTGGCATGTCTGGGGTTAATGGAGTGCTCATTCTCCATTTCTGCAGTGATCTTATTGGGACTTCTGGGGTTAATGGAGTGCTCATTGGCCATTTCTGCAGTAATCTTACTGGCATGTCTGGGGTTAATGGAGTGCTCATTGGCCATTTCTGCAGTGATCGTATTGGCACATCTGGGGTTAATGGAGTGCTCATTGGCCATTTCTGTAGTGATCTTACTGGCATGTCTGGGGTTAATGGAGTGCTCATTGTCCATTCCTGCAGTGATCTTATTGGGACTTCTGGGGTTAATGGAGTGCTCATTGGCCATTTCTGCAGTGATCTTACTGGCATGTCTGGGGTTAATGGAGTCCTCATTGGCCATTTCTGCAGTGATCTTATTGGCACATCTGGGGTTAATGGAGTGCTCATTGGCCATTTCTGCAGTGATCTTACTGGCATGTCTGGGGTTAATGGAGTGCTCATTCTCCATTTCTGCAGTGATCTTATTTGGCACATCTGGGGTTAATGGAGTGCTCATTGGCCATTTCTGTAGTGATCTTACTGGCATGTCTGGGGTTAATGGAGTGCTCATTGGCCATTTCTGTAGTGATCTTAGTGGCATATTGGGTTTTAATGGAGTTCTCATTGACCATTTCTGCAGTGATCTTACTGGCATGTCTGGGGTTAATGGAGTGCTCATTGTTCATTACTGCAGTGATCTTATTGGCACATCTGGGGTTAATGGAGTGCTCATTGGCCATTTCTGCAGTGATCTTACTGGCATGTCTTGGGTTAATGGAGTGCTCATTCTCCATTTCTTCAGTGATCTTATTGGCATATCTGGTGTTAATGGAGTGCTCATTGGCCATTTTTGTAGTGATCTTACTGGCATGTCTGGGGTTAATGGAGTTCTCATTCTCCATTTCTGCAGTGATCTTATTGGGACTTCTGGGGTTAATGGAGTGCTCATTGGCCATTTCTGCAGTGATCTTACTGGCATGTCTGGGGTTAATGGAGTGCTCATTCTCCATTTCTGCAGTGATCTTATTTCGCACATCTGGGGTTAATGGAGTGCTCATTGGCCATTTCTGCAGTGATCTTACTGGCATGTCTGGGGTTAATGGAGTGCTCATTCTCCATTTCTGCAGTGATCTTGTTTGGCACATCTGGGGTTAATGGAGTGCTCATTTGCCATTTCTGTAGTGATCTTACTGGCATGTCTGGGGTTAATGGAGTGCTCATTGGCCATTTCTGTAGTTATCTTACTGGCATATTGGGTCTTAATGGAGTGCTCATTGGCCATTTCTGTAGTGATCTTACTATCATGTCTGGGGTTAATGGAGTGCTCATACTCAATTTCTGCAGTGATCTTATTGGGACTTCTGGGGTTAATGGAGTGCTCATTGGCCATTTCTGCAGTAATCTTACTGTCATGTCTGGGGTTAATGGAGTGCTCATTCTCCATTTCTGCAGTGATCTTATTGGCACATCTGGGGTTAATGGAGTGCTCATTGGCTATTTCTGCAGTGATCTTACTGGCATGTCTGGGGTTAATGGAGTGCTCATTGGCCATTTCTGTAGTGATCTTATTGGCACATCTGGGGTTAATGGAGTGCTCATTGGCCATTTCTTCAGTGATCTTATTGGGACTTCTGGGGTTAATGGAGTACTCATTGGCCATTTCTGCAGTGATCTTATTGGGACTTCTGGGGTTAATGGAGTGCTCATTGGCCATTTCTGCAGTGATCTTACTGGCATGTCTGGGGTTAATGGAGTGCTCATTGGGCATTTCTGTAGTGATCTTATTGGGACATCTGGGGTTAATGAAGTGCTGATTGGCCATTTCTGCAGTCATCTTACTGGCACATCTGGGGTTAATGGAGTGCTGATTGGCCATTTCTGCAGTGATCTTACCGGCACATCTGGGGTTAATGGAGTGCTCATTCTCCATTTCTGCAGTGATCTTATTTGGCACATCTGGGGTTAATGGAGTGCTCATTGGCCATTTCTGTAGTGATCTTACTGGCATGTCTGGGGTTAATGGAGTGCTCATTGGCCATTTCTGTAGTGATCTTACTGGCATATTGGGTCTCAATGGAGTTCTCATTGGCCATTTCTGCAGTGATCTTACTGGCATGTCTGGGGTTAATGGTGTGCTCATTGGCCATTTCTGTAGTGATCTTACTGGCATGTCTGGGGTTAATGGAGTGCTCATTGGCCATTTCTGTAGTGATTTTACTGGCATATTGGGTCTTAATGGAATGCTCATTGGCCATTTCTGCAGTGATCTTACAGGCATGTCTGGGGTTAATGGAGTGCTCATTCTCCATTACTGCAGTGATCTTATTGGGACTTCTGGGGTTAATGGAGTGCTTATTGGCCATTTCTGCAGTGATCTTACTGGCATGTCTGGGGTTAATGGAGTGCTCATTGGCCATTTCTGTAGTGACCTTACTGGCATATTGGGTCTTAATGGAGTGCTCATTGTTAATTTCTGCAGTGATCTTATTGGGACTTCTGGTGTTAATGGAGTGCTCATTCTCCATTACTGCAGTGATTTTATTGGCACATCTGGGGTTAATGGAGTGCTCATTCTCCATTTCTGCAGTGATCTTACTGGCACATCTGGGGTTAATGGAGTGCTCATTCTCCATTTCTGCAGTGATCTTACTGGCATGTCTGGGGTTAATGGAGTGCTCATTCGCCATTTCTGTAGTGATCTTACTGGCATATTGGGTTTTAATGGAGTTCTCATTGGCCATTTCTGCAGTGATCTTAATGGCATGTCTGGGGTTAATGGAGTGCTCATTGGCCATTTCTGTAGTGATCGTACTGGCATGTCTGGGGTTAATGGAGTGCTCATTGGCCATTTCTGTAGTGATCTTACTGGCATGCCTGGGGTTAATGGAGTGCTCATTCTCCATTTCTGCAGTGATCTTATTGGTACATCTGGGGTTAATGGAGTTCTCATTGGCCATTTCTGCAGTAATCTTACTGGCATGTCTGGGGTTAATGGAGTGCTCATTGGCCATTTCTGTAGTGATCTTACTGGCATATTGGGTCTTAATGGAGTTCTCATTGGCCATTTCTGCAGTGATCTTACTGGCATGTCTGGGGTTAATGGAGTGCTCATTGGCCATTTCTGTAGTGATCTTACTGGCATATTGGGTCTTAATGGAGTTCTCATTGGCCATTTCTGCAGTGATCTTACTGGTATGTCTGGGGTTAATGGAGTGCTCATTGGCCATTTCTGCAGTGATCTTACTGGCATGTCTGGGGTTAATGGAGTGCTCATTCTCCATTTCTGCAGTTATCTTATTGGGACTTCTGGGGTTAATGGAGTGCTCATTGGCCATTTCTGCAGTAATCTTACTGGCATGTCTGGGGTTAATGGAGTCCTCATTGGCCATTTCTGCAGTGATCTTATTGGCACATCTGGGGTTAATGGAGTGCTCATTGGCCATTTCTGCAGTGATCTTATTGGCACATCTGGGGTTAATGGAGTGCTCATTGGCCATTTCTGCAGTGATCTTACTGGCATGTCTGGGGTTAATGGAGTGCTCATTCTCCATTTCTGCAGTGATCTTATTTGGCACATCTGGGGTTAATGGAGTGCTCATTGGCCATTTCTGTAGTGATCTTACTGGCATATTGGGTCTTAATGGAGTTCTCATTGGCCATTTCTGCAGTGATCTTACTGGTATGTCTGGGGTTAATGGAGTGCTCATTGGCCATTTCTGCAGTGATCTTACTGGCATGTCTGGGGTTAATGGAGTGCTCATTCTCCATTTCTGCAGTGATCTTATTGGGACTTCTGGGGTTAATGGAGTGCTCATTGGCCATTTCTGCAGTAATCTTACTGGCATGTCTGGGGTTAATGGAGTGCTCATTGGCCATTTCTGCAGTGATCGTATTGGCACATCTGGGGTTAATGGAGTGCTCATTGGCCATTTCTGTAGTGATCTTACTGGCATGTCTGGGGTTAATGGAGTGCTCATTGTCCATTCCTGCAGTGATCTTATTGGGACTTCTGGGGTTAATGGAGTGCTCATTGGCCATTTCTGCAGTGATCTTACTGGCATGTCTGGGGTTAATGGAGTGCTCATTGGCCATTTCTGTAGTGATCTTATTGGCACATCTGGGGTTAATGGAGTGCTCATTGGCCATTTCTTCAGTGATCTTATTGGGACTTCTGGGGTTAATGGAGTACTCATTGGCCATTTCTGCAGTGATCTTATTGGGACTTCTGGGGTTAATGGAGTGCTCATTGGCCATTTCTGCAGTGATCTTACTGGCATGTCTGGGGTTAATGGAGTGCTCATTGGGCATTTCTGTAGTGATCTTATTGGGACATCTGGGGTTAATGGAGTGCTGATTGGCCATTTCTGCAGTCATCTTACTGGCACATCTGGGGTTAATGGAGTGCTGATTGGCCATTTCTGCAGTGATCTTACCGGCACATCTGGGGTTAATGGAGTGCTCATTCTCCATTTCTGCAGTGATCTTATTTGGCACATCTGGGGTTAATGGAGTGCTCATTGGCCATTTCTGTAGTGATCTTACTGGCATGTCTGGGGTTAATGGAGTGCTCATTGGCCATTTTTGCAGTGATTTTACTGGCATGTCTCGGGTTAATGGAGTGCTCATTGGCCATTTCTGTAGTGATCTTACTGGCATGTCTCGGGTTAATGGAGTGCTCATTGGCCATTTTTGCAGTGATTTTACTGGCATGTCTCGGGTTAATGGAGTGCTCATTGGGCATTTCTGCAGTGATCTTATTGGGACATCTGGGGTTAATGAAGTGCTGATTGGCCATTTTTGCAGTGATCTTACTGGCATGTCTGGGGTTAATGGAGTGCTGATTGGCCATTTCTGCAGTGATCGTATTGGCACATCTGGGGTTCATGGAGTGCTCATTGGCCATTTTTGCAGTGATCTTACTGGCATGTCTGGGGTTAATGGAGTGCTCATTGGGCATTTCTGTAGTGATCTTATTGGGACATCTGGGGTTAATGGAGTGCTGATTGGCCATTTCTGCAGTGATCTTACTGGCATGTCTGGGGTTAATTGAGTGCTGATTGGCCATTTCTGCAGTGATCTTACTGGCATGTCTGGGGTTAATGGAGTGCTCATTGTCCATTTCTGCAGTGATCTTACTGGCATGTCTGGGGTTAATGGAGTGCTCATTCTCCATTTCTGCAGTGATCTTATTGGCACATCTGGGGTGAATGGAGTGCTCATTTGCCATTTCTGCAGTGACCTTACTGGCATGTCTGGGGTTAATGGAGTGCTCATTGGGCATTTCTGCAGTGATCTTACTGCCATTTCTGGGGTTAATGGAGTGCTCATTCTCCATTTCTGCAGTGATCCTATTGGCACATCTGGGGTTAATGGAGTGCTCATTGGCCATTTCTGTAGTAATCTTACTGTCATGTCTGGGGTTAATGGAGTGCTCATTCTCCATTTCTGCAGTAATCTTATTGGGACTTCTGGGGTTAATGGCGTGCTCATTGGCCATTTCTACAGTGATCTTACTGGCATATTGGGTCTTAATGAAGTGCTCATTGGCCATTTCTGCAGTGATCTTACTGGCATGTCTGGGGTTAATGGAGTGCTCATTGGCCATTTCTGCAGTGAACTTACTGACATGTCGGGGGTTAATGGAGTGCTCATTCTCCATTTCTGCAGTGATCTTATTGGGACTTCTTGGGTTAATGGAGTGCTCATTGGCCATTTCTGCAGTGATCTTACTGGCATGTCTGGGGTTAATGGAGTGCTCATTGTTCATTTCTGCAGTGATCTTATTGGCACATCTGGGGTTAATGGAGTGCTCATTGGCCATTTCTGCTGTGATCTTACTGGCATGTCTGGGGTTAATGGAGTGCTCTTTGTCCATTTCTGCAGTGATCTTATTGGGACTTCTTCGGTTAATGGAGTGCTCATTGGCCATTTCTGCAGTGATCTTACTGGCATGTCTGGGGTTAATGGAGTGCTCATTGGCCATTTCTGCAGTGATCTTATTGGCACATCTGGGGTTAATGGAGTGCTCATTGGCCATTTCTGCAGTGATCTTACTGGCATGTCTGGAGTTAATGGAGTGCTCATTGGCCATTTCTGTAGTGATCTTACTGGCATATTGGGTCTTAATGGAGTTCTCATTGGCCATTTCTGCAGTGATCTTTCTGGCATGTCTGGGGTTAATGGAGTGCTCATTCTCCATTTCTGCAGTGATCTTACTGGCATGAATGGGGTTAATGGAGTGCTCATTCTCCATTTCTGCAGTGATCTTACTGGCATGAATGGGGTTAATAGAGTGCTCATTGGCCATTTCTGTAGTGATCTTATTGCACATCTGGGGTTAATGGAGTGCTCATTGGCCATTTCTGCAGTGATCTTATTGGGACTTCTGGGGTTAATGGAGTGCTCATTGGCCATTTCTGCAGTGATCTTATTGGGACTTCTGGGGTTAATGGAGTGCTCATTGGCCATTTCTGTACTGATCTTACTGGCATGTCTGGGGTTAATGGAGTGCTCATTGTCCATTCCTGCAGTGATCTTATTGGGACTTCTGGGGTTAATGGAGTGCTCATTGGCCATTTCTGCAGTGATCTTACTGGCATGTCTGGGGTTAATGGAGTGCTCATTGGCCATTTCTGTAGTGATCTTATTGGCACATCTGGGGTTAATGGAGTGCTCATTGGCCATTTCTTCAGTGATCTTATTGGGACTTCTGGGGTTAATGGAGTACTCATTGCCATTTCTGCAGTGATCTTATTGGGACTTCTGGGGTTAATGGAGTGCTCATTGGCCATTTCTGCAGTGATCTTACTGGCATGTCTGGGGTTAATGGAGTGCTCATTGGGCATTTCTGTAGTGATCTTATTGGGACATCTGGGGTTAATGGAAGTGCTGATTGGCCATTTCTGCAGTCATCTTACTGGCACATCTGGGGTTAATGGAGTGCTGATTGGCCATTTCTGCAGTCATCTTACCGGCACATCTGGGGTTAATGGAGTGCTCATTCTCCATTTCTGCAGTGATCTTATTTGGCACATCTGGGGTTAATGGAGTGCTCATTGGCCATTTCTGTAGTGATCTTACTGGCATGTCTGGGGTTAATGGAGTGCTCATTGGCCATTTCTGTAGTGATCTTACTGGCATATTGGGTCTCAATGGAGTTCTCATTGGCCATTTCTGCAGTGATCTTACTGGCATGTCTGGGGTTAATGGTGTGCTCATTGGCCATTTCTGTAGTGATCTTACTGGCATGTCTGGGGTTAATGGAGTGCTCATTGGCCATTTCTGTAGTGATTTTACTGGCATATTGGGTCTTAATGGAGTGCTCATTGGCCATTTCTGCAGTGATCTTACAGGCATGTCTGGGGTTAATGGAGTGCTCATTCTCCATTACTGCAGTGATCTTATTGGGACTTCTGGGGTTAATGGAGTGCTTATTGGCCATTTCTGCAGTGATCTTACTGGCATGTCTGGGGTTAATGGAGTGCTCATTGGCCATTTCTGTAGTGACCTTACTGGCATATTGGGTCTTAATGGAGTGCTCATTGTTAATTTCTGCAGTGATCTTATTGGGACTTCTGGTGTTAATGGAGTGCTCATTCTCCATTACTGCAGTGATTTTATTGGCACATCTGGGGTTAATGGAGTGCTCATTCTCCATTTCTGCAGTGATCTTACTGGCACATCTGGGGTTAATGGAGTGCTCATTCTCCATTTCTGCAGTGATCTTACTGGCATGTCTGGGGTTAATGGAGTGCTCATTCGCCATTTCTGTAGTGATCTTACTGGCATATTGGGTTTTAATGGAGTTCTCATTGGCCATTTCTGCAGTGATCTTAATGGCATGTCTGGGGTTAATGGAGTGCTCATTGGCCATTTCTGTAGTGATCGTACTGGCATGTCTGGGGTTAATGGAGTGCTCATTGGCCATTTCTGTAGTGATCTTACTGGCATGCCTGGGGTTAATGGAGTGCTCATTCTCCATTCTGCAGTGATCTTATTGGTACATCTGGGGTTAATGGAGTTCTCATTGGCCATTTCTGCAGTAATCTTACTGGCATGTCTGGGGTTAATGGAGTGCTCATTGGCCATTTCTGTAGTGATCTTACTGGCATATTGGGTCTTAATGGAGTTCTCATTGGCCATTTCTGCAGTGATCTTACTGGCATGTCTGGGGTTAATGGAGTGCTCATTGGCCATTTCTGTAGTGATCTTACTGGCATATTGGGTCTTAATGGAGTTCTCATTGGCCATTTCTGCAGTGATCTTACTGGTATGTCTGGGGTTAATGGAGTGCTCATTGGCCATTTCTGCAGTGATCTTACTGGCATGTCTGGGGTTAATGGAGTGCTCATTCTCCATTTCTGCAGTTATCTTATTGGGACTTCTGGGGTTAATGGAGTGCTCATTGGCCATTTCTGCAGTAATCTTACTGGCATGTCTGGGGTTAATGGAGTCCTCATTGGCCATTTCTGCAGTGATCTTATTGGCACATCTGGGGTTAATGGAGTGCTCATTGGCCATTTCTGCAGTGATCTTATTGGCACATCTGGGGTTAATGGAGTGCTCATTGGCCATTTCTGCAGTGATCTTACTGGCATGTCTGGGGTTAATGGAGTGCTCATTCTCCATTTCTGCAGTGATCTTATTGGCACATCTGGGGTTAATGGAGTGCTCATTGGCCATTTCTGTAGTGATCTTACTGCATATTGGGTCTTAATGGAGTTCTCATTGGCCATTTCTGCAGTGATCTTACTGGTATGTCTGGGTTAATGGAGTGCTCATTGGCCATTTCTGCAGTGATCTTACTGGCATGTCTGGGTTAATGGAGTGCTCATTCTCCATTTCTGCAGTGATCTTATTGGGACTTCTGGGGTTAATGGAGTGCTCATTGGCCATTTCTGCAGTAATCTTACTGGCATGTCTGGGGTTAATGGAGTGCTCATTGGCCATTTCTGCAGTGATCGTATTGGCACATCTGGGGTTAATGGAGTGCTCATTGGCCATTTCTGTAGTGATCTACTGGCATGTCTGGGGTTAATGGAGTGCTCATTGTCCATTCCTGCAGTGATCTTATTGGGACTTCTGGGGTTAATGGAGTGCTCATTGGCCATTCTGCAGTGATCTTACTGGCATGTCTGGGTTAATGGAGTGCTCATTGGCCATTTCTGTAGTGATCTTATTGGCACATCTGGGTTAATGGAGTGCTCATTGGCCATTTCTTCAGTGATCTTATTGGGACTTCTGGGGTTAATGGAGTACTCATTGGCCATTTCTGCAGTGATCTTATTGGGACTTCTGGGGTTAATGGAGTGCTCATTGGCCATTTCTGCAGTGATCTTACTGGCATGTCTGGGGTTAATGGAGTGCTCATTGGGCATTTCTGTAGTGATCTTATTGGGACATCTGGGGTTAATGGAGTGCTGATTGGCCATTTCTGCAGTCATCTTACTGGCACATCTGGGGTTAATGGAGTGCTGATTGGCCATTTCTGCAGTGATCTTACCGGCACATCTGGGGTTAATGGAGTGCTCATTCTCCATTTCTGCAGTGATCTTATTTGGCACATCTGGGGTTAATGGAGTGCTCATTGGCCATTTCTGTAGTGATCTTACTGGCATGTCTGGGGTTAATGGAGTGCTCATTGGCCATTTCTGTAGTGATCTTACTGGCATATTGGGTCTCAATGGAGTTCTCATTGGCCATTTCTGCAGTGATCTTACTGGCATGTCTGGGGTTAATGGTGTGCTCATTGGCCATTTCTGTAGTGATCTTACTGGCATGTCTGGGGTTAATGGAGTGCTCATTGGCCATTTCTTCAGTGATCTTATTGGGACTTCTGGGGTTAATGGAGTACTCATTGGCCATTTCTGCAGTGATCTTATTGGGACTTCTGGGGTTAATGGAGTGCTCATTGGCCATTTCTGCAGTGATCTTACTGGCATGTCTGGGGTTAATGGAGTGCTCATTGGCCATTTCTGTAGTGATCTTACTGGCATATTGGGTCTTAATGGAGTTCTCATTGGCCATTTCTGCAGTGATCTTACTGGTATGTCTGGGGTTAATGGAGTGCTCATTGGCCATTTCTGCAGTGATCTTACTGGCATGTCTGGGGTTAATGGAGTGCTCATTCTCCATTTCTGCAGTTATCTTATTGGGACTTCTGGGGTTAATGGAGTGCTCATTGGCCATTTCTGCAGTAATCTTACTGGCATGTCTGGGGTAATGGAGTCCTCATTGGCCATTTCTGCAGTGATCTTATTGGCACATCTGGGGTTAATGGAGTGCTCATTGCCATTCTGCAGTGATCTTATTGGCACATCTGGGGTTAATGGAGTGCTCATTGGCCATTTCTGCAGTGATCTTACTGGCATGTCTGGGGTTAATGGAGTGCTCATTCTCCATTTCTGCAGTGATCTTATTTGGCACATCTGGGGTTAATGGAGTGCCATTGGCCATTTCTGTAGTGATCTTACTGGCATATTGGGTCTTAATGGAGTTCTCATTGGCCATTTCTGCAGTGATCTTACTGGTATGTCTGGGGTTAATGGAGTGCTCATTGGCCATTTCTGCAGTGATCTTACTGGCATGTCTGGGGTTAATGGAGTGCTCATTCTCCATTTCTGCAGTGATCTTATTGGGACTTCTGGGGTTAATGGAGTGCTCATTGGCCATTTCTGCAGTAATCTTACTGGCATGTCTGGGGTTAATGGAGTGCTCATTGGCCATTTCTGCAGTGATCGTATTGGCACATCTGGGGTTAATGGAGTGCTCATTGGCCATTTCTGTAGTGATCTTACTGGCATGTCTGGGGTTAATGGAGTGCTCATTGTCCATTCCTGCAGTGATCTTATTGGGACTTCTGGGGTTAATGGAGTGCTCATTGGCCATTTCTGCAGTGATCTTACTGGCATGTCTGGGGTTAATGGAGTGCTCATTGGCCATTTCTGTAGTGATCTTATTGGCACATCTGGGGTTAATGGAGTGCTCATTGGCCATTTCTTCAGTGATCTTATTGGGACTTCTGGGGTTAATGGAGTACTCATTGGCCATTTCTGCAGTGATCTTATTGGGACTTCTGGGGTTAATGGAGTGCTCATTGGCCATTTCTGCAGTGATCTTACTGGCATGTCTGGGGTTAATGGAGTGCTCATTGGGCATTTCTGTAGTGATCTTATTGGGACATCTGGGGTTAATGGAGTGCTGATTGGCCATTTCTGCAGTCATCTTACTGGCACATCTGGGGTTAATGGAGTGCTGATTGGCCATTTCTGCAGTGATCTTACCGGCACATCTGGGGTTAATGGAGTGCTCATTCTCCATTTCTGCAGTGATCTTATTTGGCACATCTGGGGTTAATGGAGTGCTCATTGGCCATTTCTGTAGTGATCTTACTGGCATGTCTGGGGTTAATGGAGTGCTCATTGGCCATTTCTGTAGTGATCTTACTGGCATATTGGGTCTCAATGGAGTTCTCATTGGCCATTTCTGCAGTGATCTTACTGGCATGTCTGGGGTTAATGGTGTGCTCATTGGCCATTTCTGTAGTGATCTTACTGGCATGTCTGGGGTTAATGGAGTGCTCATTGGCCATTTCTGTAGTGATTTTACTGGCATATTGGGTCTTAATGGAGTGCTCATTGGCCATTTCTGCAGTGATCTTACAGGCATGTCTGGGGTTAATGGAGTGCTCATTCTCCATTACTGCAGTGATCTTATTGGGACTTCTGGGGTTAATGGAGTGCTTATTGGCCATTTCTGCAGTGATCTTACTGGCATGTCTGGGGTTAATGGAGTGCTCATTGGCCATTTCTGTAGTGACCTTACTGGCATATTGGGTCTTAATGGAGTGCTCATTGTTAATTTCTGCAGTGATCTTATTGGGACTTCTGGTGTTAATGGAGTGCTCATTCTCCATTACTGCAGTGATTTTATTGGCACATCTGGGGTTAATGGAGTGCTCATTCTCCATTTCTGCAGTGATCTTACTGGCACATCTGGGGTTAATGGAGTGCTCATTCTCCATTTCTGCAGTGATCTTACTGGCATGTCTGGGGTTAATGGAGTGCTCATTCGCCATTTCTGTAGTGATCTTACTGGCATGTCTGGGGTTAATGGAGTGCTCATTGGCCATTTCTGTAGTGATCTTACTGGCATGTCTGGGGTTAATGGAGTGCTCATTGGCCATTTCTGTAGTGATCTTAATGGCATGTCTGGGGTTAATGGAGTGCTCATTGGCCATTTCTGTAGTGATCGTACTGGCATGTCTGGGGTTAATGGAGTGCTCATTGGCCATTTCTGTAGTGATCTTACTGGCATGCCTGGGGTTAATGGAGTGCTCATTCTCCATTTCTGCAGTGATCTTATTGGTACATCTGGGGTTAATGGAGTTCTCATTGGCCATTTCTGCAGTGATCTTACTGGCATGTCTGGGGTTAATGGAGTGCTCATTGGCCATTTCTGTAGTGATCTTACTGGCATATTGGGTCTTAATGGAGTTCTCATTGGCCATTTCTGCAGTGATCTTACTGGTATGTCTGGGGTTAATGGAGTGCTCATTGGCCATTTCTGCAGTGATCTTACTGGCATGTCTGGGGTTAATGGAGTGCTCATTCTCCATTTCTGCAGTGATCTTATTGGGACTTCTGGGGTTAATGGAGTGCTCATTGGCCATTTCTGCAGTAATCTTACTGGCATGTCTGGGGTTAATGGAGTGCTCATTGGCCATTTCTGCAGTGATCGTATTGGCACATCTGGGGTTAATGGAGTGCTCATTGGCCATTTCTGTAGTGATCTTACTGGCATGTCTGGGGTTAATGGAGTGCTCATTGTCCATTCCTGCAGTGATCTTATTGGGACTTCTGGGGTTAATGGAGTGCTCATTGGCCATTTCTGCAGTGATCTTACTGGCATGTCTGGGGTTAATGGAGTCCTCATTGGCCATTTCTGCAGTGATCTTATTGGCACATCTGGGGTTAATGGAGTGCTCATTGGCCATTTCTGCAGTGATCTTACTGGCATGTCTGGGGTTAATGGAGTGCTCATTCTCCATTTCTGCAGTGATCTTATTTGGCACATCTGGGGTTAATGGAGTGCTCATTGGCCATTTCTGCAGTGATCTTACTGGCACATCTGGGGTTAATGGAGTGCTCATTCTCCATTTCTGCAGTGATCTTACTGGCATGTCTGGGGTTAATGGAGTGCTCATTCGCCATTTCTGTAGTGATCTTACTGGCATATTGGGTTTTAATGGAGTTCTCATTGGCCATTTCTGCAGTGATCTTAATGGCATGTCTGGGGTTAATGGAGTGCTCATTGGCCATTTCTGTAGTGATCGTACTGGCATGTCTGGGGTTAATGGAGTGCTCATTGGCCATTTCTGTAGTGATCTTACTGGCATGCCTGGGGTTAATGGAGTGCTCATTCTCCATTTCTGCAGTGATCTTATTGGTACATCTGGGGTTAATGGAGTTCTCATTGGCCATTTCTGCAGTGATCTTACTGGCATGTCTGGGGTTAATGGAGTGCTCATTGGCCATTTCTGTAGTGATCTTACTGGCATATTGGGTCTTAATGGAGTTCTCATTGGCCATTTCTGCAGTGATCTTACTGGTATGTCTGGGGTTAATGGAGTGCTCATTGGCCATTTCTGCAGTGATCTTACTGGCATGTCTGGGGTTAATGGAGTGCTCATTCTCCATTTCTGCAGTGATCTTACTGGCATGTCTGGGGTTAATGGAGTGCTCATTGGCCATTTCTGCAGTAATCTTACTGGCATGTCTGGGGTTAATGGAGTGCTCATTGGCCATTTCTGCAGTGATCGTATTGGCACATCTGGGGTTAATGGAGTGCTCATTGGCCATTTCTGTAGTGATCTTACTGGCATGTCTGGGGTTAATGGAGTGCTCATTGTCCATTCCTGCAGTGATCTTATTGGGACTTCTGGGGTTAATGGAGTGCTCATTGGCCATTTCTGCAGTGATCTTACTGGCATGTCTGGGGTTAATGGAGTCCTCATTGGCCATTTCTGCAGTGATCTTATTGGCACATCTGGGGTTAATGGAGTGCTCATTGGCCATTTCTGCAGTGATCTTACTGGCATGTCTGGGGTTAATGGAGTGCTCATTCTCCATTTCTGCAGTGATCTTATTTGGCACATCTGGGGTTAATGGAGTGCTCATTGGCCATTTCTGTAGTGATCTTACTGGCATGTCTGGGGTTAATGGAGTGCTCATTGGCCATTTCTGTAGTGATCTTAGTGGCATATTGGGTTTTAATGGAGTTCTCATTGACCATTTCTGCAGTGATCTTACTGGCATGTCTGGGGTTAATGGAGTGCTCATTGTTCATTTCTGCAGTGATCTTATTGGCACATCTGGGGTTAATGGAGTGCTCATTGGCCATTTCTGCAGTGATCTTACTGGCATGTCTTGGGTTAATGGAGTGCTCATTCTCCATTTCTTCAGTGATCTTATTGGCATATCTGGTGTTAATGGAGTGCTCATTGGCCATTTTTGTAGTGATCTTACTGGCATGTCTGGGGTTAATGGAGTGCTCAGTGGCCATTTCTGCAGTGATCTTACTGGCATGTCTGGGGTTAATGGAGTTCTCATTCTCCATTTCTGCAGTGATCTTATTGGGACTTCTGGGGTTAATGGAGTGGTCATTGGCCATTTCTGCAGTGATCTTACTGGCATGTCTGGGGTTAATGGAGTGCTCATTCTCCATTTCTGCAGTGATCTTATTTGGCACATCTGGGGTTAATGGAGTGCTCATTGGCCATTTCTGCAGTGATCTTACTGGCATGTCTGGGGTTAATGGAGTGCTCATTCTCCATTTCTGCAGTGATCTTGTTTGGCACATCTGGGGTTAATGGAGTGCTCATTTGCCATTTCTGTAGTGATCTTACTGGCATGTCTGGGGTTAATGGAGTGCTCATTGGCCATTTCTGTAGTTATCTTACTGGCATATTGGGTCTTAATGGAGTTCTCATTGGCTATTTCTGCAGTGATCTTACTGGCATGTCTGGGGTTAATGGAGTGCTCATTGGCCATTTCTGTAGTGATCTTACTATCATGTCTGGGGTTAATGGAGTGCTCATACTCAATTTCTGCAGTGATCTTATTGGGACTTCTGGGGTTAATGGAGTGCTCATTGGCCATTTCTGCAGTAATCTTACTGTCATGTCTGGGGTTAATGGAGTGCTCATTCTCCATTTCTGCAGTGATCTTATTGGCACATCTGGGGTTAATGGAGTGCTCATTGGCTATTTCTGCAGTGATCTTACTGGCATGTCTGGGGTTAATGGAGTGCTCATTGGCCATTTCTGTAGTGATCTTATTGGCACATCTGGGGTTAATGGAGTGCTCATTGGCCATTTCTTCAGTGATCTTATTGGGACTTCTGGGGTTAATGGAGTACTCATTGGCCATTTCTGCAGTGATCTTATTGGGACTTCTGGGGTTAATGGAGTGCTCATTGGCCATTTCTGCAGTGATCTTACTGGCATGTCTGGGGTTAATGGAGTGCTCATTGGGCATTTCTGTAGTGATCTTATTGGGACATCTGGGGTTAATGAAGTGCTGATTGGCCATTTCTGCAGTCATCTTACTGGCACATCTGGGGTTAATGGAGTGCTGATTGGCCATTTCTGCAGTGATCTTACCGGCACATCTGGGGTTAATGGAGTGCTCATTCTCCATTTCTGCAGTGATCTTATTTGGCACATCTGGGGTTAATGGAGTGCTCATTGGCCATTTCTGTAGTGATCTTACTGGCATGTCTGGGGTTAATGGAGTGCTCATTGGCCATTTCTGTAGTGATCTTACTGGCACATCTGGGGTTAATGGAGTGCTCATTGGCCATTTCTGTAGTGATCTTACTGGCATATTGGGTCTCAATGGAGTTCTCATTGGCCATTTCTGCAGTGATCTTACTGGCATGTCTGGGGTTAATGGTGTGCTCATTGGCCATTTCTGTAGTGATCTTACTGGCATGTCTGGGGTTAATGGAGTGCTCATTGGCCATTTCTGTAGTGATTTTACTGGCATATTGGGTCTTAATGGAGTGCTCATTGGCCATTTCTGCAGTGATCTTACAGGCATGTCTGGGGTTAATGGAGTGCTCATTCTCCATTACTGCAGTGATCTTATTGGGACTTCTGGGGTTAATGGAGTGCTTATTGGCCATTTCTGCAGTGATCTTACTGGCATGTCTGGGGTTAATGGAGTGCCATTTCTGCAGTGATCTTACTGGCATGTCTGGGGTTAATGGAGTGCTCATTGGCCATTTCTGCAGTGATCTTACTGGCATGTCTGGGGTTAATGGAGTGCTCATTGGCCATTTCTGTAGTGACCTTACTGGCATATTGGGTGTTAATGGAGTGCTCATTGTTAATTTCTGCAGTGATCTTATTGGGACTTCTGGTGTTAATGGAGTGCTCATTCTCCATTACTGCAGTGATTTTATTGGCACATCTGGGGTTAATGGAGTGCTCATTCTCCATTTCTGCAGTGATCTTACTGGCACATCTGGGGTTAATGGAGTGCTCATTCTCCATTTCTGCAGTGATGTTACTGGCATGTCTGGGGTTAATGGAGTGCTCATTCGCCATTTCTGTAGTGATCTTACTGGCATATTGGGTTTTAATGGAGTTCTCATTGGCCATTTCTGCAGTGATCTTAATGGCATGTCTGGGGTTAATGGAGTGCTCATTGGCCATTTCTGTAGTGATCCTACTGGCATGTCTGGGGTTAATGGAGTGCTCATTGGCCATTTCTGTAGTGATCTTACTGGCATGCCTGGGGTTAATGGAGTGCTCATTCTCCATTTCTGCAGTGATCTTATTGGTACATCTGGGGTTAATGGAGTTCTCATTGGCCATTTCTGCAGTGATCTTACTGGCATGTCTGGGGTTAATGGAGTGCTCATTGGCCATTTCTGTAGTGATCTTACTGGCATATTGGGTCTTAATGGAGTTCTCATTGGCCATTTCTGCAGTGATCTTACTGGCATGTCTGGGGTTAATGGAGTGCTCATTGGCCATTTCTGTAGTGATCTTACTGGCATATTGGGTCTTAATGGAGTTCTCATTGGCCATTTCTGCAGTGATCTTACTGGTATGTCTGGGGTTAATGGAGTGCTCATTGGCCATTTCTGCAGTGATCTTACTGGCATGTCTGGGGTTAATGGAGTGCTCATTCTCCATTTCTGCAGTGATCTTATTGGGACTTCTGGGGTTAATGGAGTGCTCATTGGCCATTTCTGCAGTAATCTTACTGGCATGTCTGGGGTTAATGGAGTGCTCATTGGCCATTTCTGCAGTGATCGTATTGGCACATCTGGGGTTAATGGAGTGCTCATTGGCCATTTCTGTAGTGATCTTACTGGCATGTCTGGGGTTAATGGAGTGCTCATTCTCCATTTCTGTAGTGATCTTACTGGCACATCTGGGGTTAATGGAGTGCTCATTGGCCATTTCTGTAGTGATCTTACTGGCACATCTGGGGTTAATGGAGTGCTCATTCTCCATTTCTGTAGTGATCTTACTGGCACATCTGGGGTTAATGGAGTGCTCATTGGCCATTTCTGCAGTGATCTTATTGGATATGCTGACACCATGCCTCTGGCTGAAAATTTTTCACTGTGCGAATAGTTCTGTTAGTCCTACAGAGAGAAGGAGGAGCCAAACACAGCCCGGCCCAACCCGACCTTACAGCCAACGTTATACAAAGGGGCTTATTTAGCAATTTTCTAAATCAATTAAACTCTCATATCGAACGTTTGTTTATTTATTAAAGCGTTAAACTTGATGAAAAAAACTCGAATAACTCCTAACCTGGAAGGGACAATGCGGCGTGACATTGCCTATAGCAACTCCCATCGCCTCCTATACACGCTCCCAAGCGTTTCCATGGCGATGCTTTTTTTTGCACTTAAAGGAACAGTAACACCAAAAAATTAAAGTGTATAAAAATAATTATGATATTATGTACTGTTGCCCTGCACTGGTACAGCTGGGGTGTTTGCTACAGAAACCCTACTATAGTTTATATAAATACCCCGCTGTGTAGCCCCGGGGCAGCCATTCAAAGCAGAAAAGGCACAGGCACATAGCAGATAAAGCCCCATTATATTCTACAGAGCTTATCTGTAATCTGCTATGTAACCTGTGCCTTTTCTCCTTTTTTCCAGGTTGCACGGCTGCCCCCGGGGCTACACAGCGGGGTATTTATATAAACTATAGTAGGGTTTCTGTAGCAAACACCCCAGCTGTACCGGTGCAGGAACGGCTGCCCCCGGGGCTACACAGCGGGGTATTTATATAAACTATAGTAGGGTTTCTGTAGCAAACACCCCAGCTGTACCAGTGCAGGAATGGCTGCCCCCAGGGCTACACAGCGGGGTATTTATATAAACTATAGTAGGGCTTCTGTAGCAAACACCCCAGCTGTACCGGTGCAGGAACGGCTGCCCCCGGGGCTACACAGCGGGGTATTTATATAAACTATAGTAGGGTTTCTGTAGCAAACACCCCAGCTGTACCAGTGCAGGAATGTCTGCCCCCGGGGCTACACAGCGGGGTATTTATATAAACTATAGTAGGGTTTCTGTAGCAAACACCCCAGCTGTACCAGTGCAGGAATGGCTGCCCCCGGGGCTACACAGCGGGGTATTTATATAAACTATAGTAGGGTTTCTGTAGCAAACACCCCAGCTGTACCAGTGCAGGAATGGCTGCCCCCGGGGCTACACAGCGGGGTATTTATATGAACTATAGTAGGGTTTCTGTAGCAAACACCCCAGCTGTACCAGTGCAGGAATGGCTGCCCCCGGGGCTACACAGCGGGGTATTTATATAAACTATAGTAGGGTTTCTGTAGCAAACACCCCAGCTGTACCAGTGCAGGAATGGCTGCCCCCGGGGCTACACAGCGGGGTATTTATATAAACTATAGTAGGGTTTCTGTAGCAAACACCCCAGCTGTACCAGTGCAGGAATGGCTGCCCCCGGGGCTACACAGCGGGGTATTTATATAAACTATAGTAGGGTTTCTGTAGCAAACACCCCAGCTGTACCAGTGCAGGAACGGCTGCCCCCGGGGCTACACAGCGGGGTATTTATATAAACTATAGTAGGGTTTCTGTAGCAAACACCCCAGCTGTACCAGTGCAGGAATGGCTGCCCCCGGGGCTACACAGCGGGGTATTTATATAAACTATAGTAGGGTTTCTGTAGCAAACACCCCAGCTGTACCGGTGCAGGAACGGCTGCCCCCGGGGCTACACAGCGGGGTATTTATATAAACTATAGTAGGGTTTCTGTAGCAAACACCCCAGCTGTACCGGTGCAGGAACGGCTGCCCCCGGGGCTACACAGCGGGGTATTTATATAAACTATAGTAGGGTTTCTGTAGCAAACACCCCAGCTGTACCAGTGCAGGAATGGCTGCCCCCGGGGCTACACAGCGGGGTATTTATATAAACTATAGTAGGGTTTCTGTAGCAAACACCCCAGCTGTACCGGTGCAGGAACGGCTGCCCCCGGGGCTACACAGCGGGGTATTTATATAAACTATAGTAGGGTTTCTGTAGCAAACACCCCAGCTGTACCAGTGCAGGAATGGCTGCCCCCGGGGCTACACAGCAGGGTATTTATATAAACTATAGTAGGGTTTCTGTAGCAAACACCCCAGCTGTACCAGTGCAGGAACGGCTGCCCCCGGGGCTACACAGCAGGGTATTTATATAAACTATAGTAGGGTTTCTGTAGCAAACACCCCAGCTGTACCAGTGCAGGAATGGCTGCCCCCGGGGCTACACAGCGGGGTATTTATATAAACTATAGTAGGGTTTCTGTAGCAAACACCCCAGCTGTACCGGTGCAGGAATGGCTGCCCCCGGGGCTACACAGCGGGGTATTTATATAAACTATAGTAGGGTTTCTGTAGCAAACACCCCAGCTTTACCAGTGCAGGAATGGCTGCCCCCGGGGCTACACAGCGGGGGTATTTATATAAACTATAGTAGGGTTTCTGTAGCAAACACCCCAGCTGTACCGGTGCAGGAACGGCTGCCCCCGGGGCTACACAGCGGGGTATTTATATAAACTATAGTAG
This sequence comes from Xenopus tropicalis, assembly GCF_000004195.4. Lineage (NCBI taxonomy): Eukaryota > Metazoa > Chordata > Amphibia > Anura > Pipidae > Xenopus > Xenopus tropicalis. The sequence continues at coordinate 152,162,463 of NC_030680.2, forward strand.
GGTTTCTGTAGCAAACACCCCAGCTGTACCGGTGCAGGAATGGCTGCCCCCGGGGCTACACAGCGGGGTATTTATATAAACTATAGTAGGGTTTCTGTAGCAAACACCCCAGCTGTACCAGTGCAGGAATGTCTGCCCCCGGGGCTACACAGCGGGGTATTTATATAAACTATAGTAGGGTTTCTGTAGCAAACACCCCAGCTGTACCAGTGCAGGAATGGCTGCCCCCGGGGCTACACAGCGGGGTATTTATATAAACTATAGTAGGGTTTCTGTAGCAAACACCCCAGCTGTACCAGTGCAGGAATGGCTGCCCCCGGGGCTACACAGCGGGGTATTTATATGAACTATAGTAGGGTTTCTGTAGCAAACACCCCAGCTGTACCAGTGCAGGAATGGCTGCCCCCGGGGCTACACAGCGGGGTATTTATATAAACTATAGTAGGGTTTCTGTAGCAAACACCCCAGCTGTACCAGTGCAGGAATGGCTGCCCCCGGGGCTACACAGCGGGGTATTTATATAAACTATAGTAGGGTTTCTGTAGCAAACACCCAGCTGTACCAGTGCAGGAATGGCTGCCCCCGGGGCTACACAGCGGGGTATTTATATAAACTATAGTAGGGTTTCTGTAGCAAACACCCCAGCTGTACCAGTGCAGGAATGGCTGCCCCCGGGGCTACACAGCGGGGTATTTATATAAACTATAGTAGGGTTTCTGTAGCAAACACCCCAGCTGTACCGGTGCAGGAACGGCTGCCCCCGGGGCTACACAGCGGGGTATTTATATAAACTATAGTAGGGTTTCTGTAGCAAACACCCCAGCTGTACCAGTGCAGGAATGGCTGCCCCCGGGGCTACACAGCGGGGTATTTATATAAACTATAGTAGGGTTTCTGTAGCAAACACCCCAGCTGTACCGGTGCAGGAACGGCTGCCCCCGGGGCTACACAGCGGGGTATTTATATAAACTATAGTAGGGTTTCTGTAGCAAACACCCCAGCTGTACCGGTGCAGGAACGGCTGCCCCCGGGGCTACACAGCGGGGGTATTTATATAAACTATAGTAGGGTTTCTGTAGCAAACACCCCAGCTGTACCAGTGCAGGAATGGCTGCCCCCGGGGCTACACAGCGGGGTATTTATATAAACTATAGTAGGGTTTCTGTAGCAAACACCCCAGCTGTACCAGTGCAGGAATGTCTGCCCCCGGGGCTACACAGCGGGGTATTTATATAAACTATAGTAGGGTTTCTGTAGCAAACACCCCAGCTGTACCAGTGCAGGAATGGCTGCCCCGGGGCTACACAGCGGGGGTATTTATATAAACTATAGTAGGGTTTCTGTAGCAAACACCCCAGCTGTACCGGTGCAGGAATGGCTGCCCCCGGGGCTACACAGCGGGGTATTTATATAAACTATAGTAGGGTTTCTGTAGCAAACACCCCAGCTGTACCAGTGCAGGAATGGCTGCCCCCGGGGCTACACAGCGGGGTATTTATATAAACTATAGTAGGGTTTCTGTAGCAAACACCCCAGCTGTACCAGTGCAGGAATGGCTGCCCCCGGGGCTACACAGCGGGGGTATTTATATAAACTATAGTAGGGTTTCTGTAGCAAACACCCCAGCTTTACCAGTGCAGGAATGGCTGCCCCCGGGGCTACACAGCGGGGTATTTATATAAACTATAGTAGGGTTTCTGTAGCAAACACCCCAGCTGTACCGGTGCAGGAACGGCTGCCCCCGGGGCTACACAGCGGGGTATTTATATAAACTATAGTAGGGTTTCTGTAGCAAACACCCCAGCTGTACCAGTGCAGGAATGTCTGCCCCCGGGGCTACACAGCGGGGTATTTATATAAACTATAGTAGGGTTTCTGTAGCAAACACCCCAGCTGTACCAGTGCAGGAATGGCTGCCCCCGGGGCTACACAGCGGGGTATTTATATAAACTATAGTAGGGTTTCTGTAGCAAACACCCCAGCTGTACCAGTGCAGGAATGGCTGCCCCGGGGCTACACAGCGGGGTATTTATATGAACTATAGTAGGGTTTCTGTAGCAAACACCCCAGCTGTACCGGTGCAGGAATGGCTGCCCCGGGGCTACACAGCGGGGTATTTATATAAACTATAGTAGGGTTTCTGTAGCAAACACCCCAGCTGTACCGGTGCAGGAATGGCTGCCCCCGGGGCTACACAGCGGGGTATTTATATAAACTATAGTAGGGTTTCTGTAGCAAACACCCCAGCTGTACCAGTGCAGGAATGGCTGCCCCCGGGGCTACACAGCGGGGTATTTATATAAACTATAGTAGGGTTTCTGTAGCAAACACCCCAGCTGTACCAGTGCAGGAATGGCTGCCCCCGGGGCTACACAGCGGGGTATTTATATAAACTATAGTAGGGTTTCTGTAGCAAACACCCCAGCTGTACCAGTGCAGGAATGGCTGCCCCCGGGGCTACACAGCAGGGTATTTATATAAACTATAGTAGGGTTTCTGTAGCAAACACCCCAGCTGTACCAGTGCAGGAACGGCTGCCCCCGGGGCTACACAGCAGGGTATTTATATAAACTATAGTAGGGTTTCTGTAGCAAACACCCCAGCTGTACCAGTGCAGGAATGGCTGCCCCCGGGGCTACACAGCGGGGTATTTATATAAACTATAGTAGGGTTTCTGTAGCAAACACCCCAGCTGTACCGGTGCAGGAATGGCTGCCCCCGGGGCTACACAGCGGGGTATTTATATAAACTATAGTAGGGTTTCTGTAGCAAACACCCCAGCTTTACCAGTGCAGGAATGGCTGCCCCCGGGGCTACACAGCGGGGTATTTATATAAACTATAGTAGGGTTTCTGTAGCAAACACCCCAGCTGTACCGGTGCAGGAACGGCTGCCCCCGGGGCTACACAGCGGGGTATTTATATAAACTATAGTAGGGTTTCTGTAGCAAACACCCCAGCTGTACCAGTGCAGGAATGGCTGCCCCCGGGGCTACACAGCGGGGTATTTATATAAACTATAGTAGGGTTTCTGTAGCAAACACCCCAGCTGTACCAGTGCAGGAATGGCTGCCCCCGGGGCTACACAGCGGGGTATTTATATAAACTATAGTAGGGTTTCTGTAGCAAACACCCCAGCTGTACCAGTGCAGGAATGGCTGCCCCCGGGGCTACACAGCGGGGTATTTATATAAACTATAGTAGGGTTTCTGTAGCAAACACCCCAGCTGTACCAGTGCAGGAATGGCTGCCCCCGGGGCTACACAGCGGGGTATTTATATAAACTATAGTAGGGTTTCTGTAGCAAACACCCCAGCTGTACCAGTGCAGGAATGGCTGCCCCCGGGGCTACACAGCGGGGTATTTATATAAACTATAGTAGGGTTTCTGTAGCAAACACCCCAGCTGTACCGGTGCAGGAATGGCTGCCCCCGGGGCTACACAGCGGGGTATTTATATAAACTATAGTAGGGTTTCTGTAGCAAACACCCCAGCTGTACCGGTGCAGGAACGGCTGCCCCCGGGGCTACACAGCGGGGTATTTATATAAACTATAGTAGGGTTTCTGTAGCAAACACCCCAGCTGTACCAGTGCAGGAATGGCTGCCCCCGGGGCTACACAGCGGGGTATTTATATAAACTATAGTAGGGTTTCTGTAGCAAACACCCCAGCTGTACCGGTGCAGGAACGGCTGCCCCCGGGGCTACACAGCGGGGTATTTATATAAACTATAGTAGGGTTTCTGTAGCAAACACCCCAGCTGTACCAGTGCAGGAATGGCTGCCCCCGGGGCTACACAGCGGGGTATTTATATAAACTATAGTAGGGTTTCTGTAGCAAACACCCCACCTGTACCAGTGCAGGAATGGCTGCCCCCGGGGCTACACAGCAGGGTATTTATATAAACTATAGTAGGGTTTCTGTAGCAAACACCCCAGCTGTACCAGTGCAGGAATGGCTGCCCCCGGGGCTACACAGCGGGGTATTTATATAAACTATAGTAGGGTTTCTGTAGCAAACACCCCAGCTGTACCAGTGCAGGAATGGCTGCCCCCGGGGCTACACAGCGGGGTATTTATATAAACTATAGTAGGGTTTCTGTAGCAAACACCCCAGCTGTACCAGTGCAGGAACGGCTGCCCCCGGGGCTACACAGCAGGGTATTTATATAAACTATAGTAGGGTTTCTGTAGCAAACACCCCAGCTGTACCAGTGCAGGAATGGCTGCCCCCGGGGCTACACAGCGGGGTATTTATATAAACTATAGTAGGGTTTCTGTAGCAAACACCCCAGCTGTACCAGTGCAGGAACGGCTGCCCCCGGGGCTACACAGCAGGGTATTTATATAAACTATAGTAGGGTTTCTGTAGCAAACACCCCAGCTGTACCAGTGCAGGAATGGCTGCCCCCGGGGCTACACAGCGGGGTATTTATATAAACTATAGTAGGGTTTCTGTAGCAAACACCCCAGCTGTACCAGTGCAGGAATGGCTGCCCCCGGGGCTACACAGCGGGGTATTTATATAAACTATAGTAGGGTTTCTGTAGCAAACACCCCAGCTTTACCAGTGCAGGAATGGCTGCCCCCGGGGCTACACAGCGGGGTGTTTATATAAACTATAGTAGGGTTTCTGTAGCAAACACCCCAGCTGTACCGGTGCAGGAACGGCTGCCCCCGGGGCTACACAGCGGGGTATTTATATAAACTATAGTAGGGTTTCTGTAGCAAACACCCCAGCTGTACCAGTGCAGGAATGGCTGCCCCCGGGGCTACACAGCGGGGTATTTATATGAACTATAGTAGGGTTTCTGTAGCAAACACCCCAGCTGTACCGGTGCAGGAATGGCTGCCCCCGGGGCTACACAGCGGGGTATTTATATAAACTATAGTAGGGTTTCTGTAGCAAACACCCCAGCTGTACCGGTGCAGGAATGGCTGCCCCCGGGGCTACACAGCGGGTATTTATATAAACTATAGTAGGGTTTCTGTAGCAAACACCCCAGCTGTACCAGTGCAGGAATGGCTGCCCCCGGGGCTACACAGCGGGGTATTTATATAAACTATAGTAGGGTTTCTGTAGCAAACACCCCAGCTGTACCAGTGCAGGAATGGCTGCCCCCGGGGCTACACAGCGGGGTATTTATATAAACTATAGTAGGGTTTCTGTAGCAAACACCCCAGCTGTACCAGTGCAGGAATGGCTGCCCCCGGGGCTACACAGCGGGGTATTTATATAAACTATAGTAGGGTTTCTGTAGCAAACACCCCAGCTGTACCAGTGCAGGAATGGCTGCCCCCGGGGCTACACAGCGGGGTATTTATATAAACTATAGTAGGGTTTCTGTAGCAAACACCCCAGCTGTACCAGTGCAGGAATGGCTGCCCCCGGGGCTACACAGCGGGGTATTTATATAAACTATAGTAGGGTTTCTGTAGCAAACACCCCAGCTGTACCAGTGCAGGAACGGCTGCCCCCGGGGCTACACAGCGGGGTATTTATATAAACTATAGTAGGGTTTCTGTAGCAAACACCCCAGCTGTACCAGTGCAGGAATGGCTGCCCCCGGGGCTACACAGCGGGGTATTTATATAAACTATAGTAGGGTTTCTGTAGCAAACACCCCAGCTGTACCAGTGCAGGAATGGCTGCCCCCGGGGCTACACAGCGGGGTATTTATATAAACTATAGTAGGGTTTCTGTAGCAAACACCCCAGCTGTACCAGTGCAGGAATGGCTGCCCCCGGGGCTACACAGCGGGGTATTTATATAAACTATAGTAGGGTTTCTGTAGCAAACACCCCAGCTTTACCAGTGCAGGAATGGCTGCCCCCGGGGCTACACAGCGGGGGTATTTATATAAACTATAGTAGGGTTTCTGTAGCAAACACCCCAGCTTTACCAGTGCAGGAATGGCTGCCCCCGGGGCTACACAGCGGGGTATTTATATAAACTATAGTAGGGTTTCTGTAGCAAACACCCCAGCTGTACCGGTGCAGGAACGGCTGCCCCCGGGGCTACACAGCGGGGTATTTATATAAACTATAGTAGGGTTTCTGTAGCAAACACCCCAGCTGTACCAGTGCAGGAATGTCTGCCCCCGGGGCTACACAGCGGGGTATTTATATAAACTATAGTAGGGTTTCTGTAGCAAACACCCCAGCTGTACCAGTGCAGGAATGGCTGCCCCCGGGGCTACACAGCGGGGTATTTATATAAACTATAGTAGGGTTTCTGTAGCAAACACCCCAGCTGTACCAGTGCAGGAATGGCCGCCCCCGGGGCTACACAGCGGGGTATTTATATAAACTATAGTAGGGTTTCTGTAGCAAACACCCCAGCTGTACCAGTGCAGGAATGGCTGCCCCCGGGGCTACACAGCGGGGTATTTATATAAACTATAGTAGGGTTTCTGTAGCAAACACCCCAGCTGTACCAGTGCAGGAATGGCTGCCCCCGGGGCTACACAGCGGGGTATTTATATGAACTATAGTAGGGTTTCTGTAGCAAACACCCCAGCTGTACCGGTGCAGGAATGGCTGCCCCCGGGGCTACACAGCGGGGTATTTATATAAACTATAGTAGGGTTTCTGTAGCAAACACCCCAGCTGTACCGGTGCAGGAATGGCTGCCCCCGGGGCTACACAGCGGGGTATTTATATAAACTATAGTAGGGTTTCTGTAGCAAACACCCCAGCTGTACCAGTGCAGGAACGGCTGCCCCCGGGGCTACACAGCGGGGTATTTATATAAACTATAGTAGGGTTTCTGTAGCAAACACCCCAGCTGTACCAGTGCAGGAATGGCTGCCCCCGGGGCTACACAGCGGGGTATTTATATAAACTATAGTAGGGTTTCTGTAGCAAACACCCCAGCTGTACCAGTGCAGGAATGGCTGCCCCCGGGGCTACACAGCGGGGTATTTATATAAACTATAGTAGGGTTTCTGTAGCAAACACCCCAGCTGTACCAGTGCAGGAATGGCTGCCCCCGGGGCTACACAGCGGGGTATTTATATAAACTATAGTAGGGTTTCTGTAGCAAACACCCCAGCTGTACCAGTGCAGGAATGTCTGCCCCCGGGGCTACACAGCGGGGTATTTATATAAAACTATAGTAGGGTTTCTGTAGCAAACACCCCAGCTGTACCGGTGCAGGAATGGCTGCCCCCGGGGCTACACAGCGGGGTATTTATATAAACTATAGTAGGGTTTCTGTAGCAAACACCCCAGCTGTACCGGTGCAGGAATGGCTGCCCCCGGGGCTACACAGCGGGGTATTTATATAAACTATAGTAGGGTTTCTGTAGCAAACACCCCAGCTGTACCAGTGCAGGAATGGCTGCCCCCGGGGCTACACAGCGGGGTATTTATATAAACTATAGTAGGGTTTCTGTAGCAAACACCCCAGCTGTACCGGTGCAGGAATGGCTGCCCCCGGGGCTACACAGCGGGGTATTTATATAAACTATAGTAGGGTTTCTGTAGCAAACACCCCAGCTGTACCAGTGCAGGAATGGCTGCCCCCGGGGCTACACAGCGGGGTATTTATATAAACTATAGTAGGGTTTCTGTAGCAAACACCCCAGCTGTACCGGTGCAGGAATGGCTGCCCCCGGGGCTACACAGCGGGGTATTTATATAAACTATAGTAGGGTTTCTGTAGCAAACACCCCAGCTGTACCAGTGCAGGAATGTCTGCCCCCGGGGCTACACAGCGGGGGTATTTATATAAACTATAGTAGGGTTTCTGTAGCAAACACCCCAGCTGTACCGGTGCAGGAACGGCTGCCCCCGGGGCTACACAGCGGGGTATTTATATAAACTATAGTAGGGTTTCTGTAGCAAACACCCCAGCTGTACCAGTGCAGGAATGGCTGCCCCCGGGGGCTACACAGCGGGGGTATTTATATAAACTATAGTAGGGTTTCTGTAGCAAACACCCCAGCTGTACCAGTGCAGGAATGGCTGCCCCCGGGGCTACACAGCGGGGTATTTATATGAACTATAGTAGGGTTTCTGTAGCAAACACCCCAGCTGTACCGGTGCAGGAATGGCTGCCCCCGGGGCTACACAGCGGGGTATTTATATAAACTATAGTAGGGTTTCTGTAGCAAACACCCCAGCTGTACCAGTGCAGGAATGGCTGCCCCCGGGGCTACACAGCGGGGTATTTATATAAACTATAGTAGGGTTTCTGTAGCAAACACCCCAGCTGTACCGGTGCAGGAATGGCTGCCCCCGGGGCTACACAGCGGGGGTATTTATATAAACTATAGTAGGGTTTCTGTAGCAAACACCCCAGCTGTACCAGTGCAGGAACGGCTGCCCCCGGGGCTACACAGCGGGGTATTTATATAAACTATAGTAGGGTTTCTGTAGCAAACACCCCAGCTGTACCAGTGCAGGAATGGCTGCCCCCGGGGCTACACAGCGGGGGTATTTATATAAACTATAGTAGGGTTTCTGTAGCAAACACCCCAGCTGTACCAGTGCAGGAATGGCTGCCCCCGGGGCTACACAGCGGGGTATTTATATAAACTATAGTAGGGTTTCTGTAGCAAACACCCCAGCTGTACCGGTGCAGGAACGGCTGCCCCCGGGGCTACACAGCGGGGTATTTATATAAACTATAGTAGGGTTTCTGTAGCAAACACCCCAGCTGTACCAGTGCAGGAATGGCTGCCCCCGGGGCTACACAGCGGGGTATTTATATAAACTATAGTAGGGTTTCTGTAGCAAACACCCCAGCTGTACCGGTGCAGGAATGGCTGCCCCCGGGGCTACACAGCGGGGTATTTATATAAACTATAGTAGGGTTTCTGTAGCAAACACCCCAGCTGTACCAGTGCAGGAATGGCTGCCCCCGGGGCTACACAGCGGGGTATTTATATAAACTATAGTAGGGTTTCTGTAGCAAACACCCCAGCTGTACCGGTGCAGGAACGGCTGCCCCCGGGGCTACACAGCGGGGTATTTATATAAACTATAGTAGGGTTTCTGTAGCAAACACCACAGCTGTACCAGTGCAGGAATGGCTGCCCCCGGGGCTACACAGCGGGGTATTTATATAAACTATAGTAGGGTTTCTGTAGCAAACACCCCAGCTGTACCGGTGCAGGAACGGCTGCCCCCGGGGCTACACAGCGGGGTATTTATATAAACTATAGTAGGGTTTCTGTAGCAAACACCCCAGCTGTACCGGTGCAGGAACGGCTGCCCCCGGGGCTACACAGCGGGGGTATTTATATAAACTATAATAGGGTTTCTGTAGCAAACACCCCAGCTGTACCGGTGCAGGAATGTCTGCCCCCGGGGCTACACAGCGGGGGTATTTATATAAACTATAGTAGGGTTTCTGTAGCAAACACCCCAGCTGTACCGGTGCAGGAACGGCTGCCCCCGGGGCTACACAGCGGGGTATTTATATAAACTATAGTAGGGTTTCTGTAGCAAACACCCCAGCTGTACCAGTGCAGGAATGGCTGCCCCCGGGGCTACACAGCGGGGTATTTATATAAACTATAGTAGGGTTTCTGTAGCAAACACCCCAGCTGTACCAGTGCAGGAATGGCTGCCCCCGGGGCTACACAGCGGGGTATTTATATGAACTATAGTAGGGTTTCTGTAGCAAACACCCCAGCTGTACCGGTGCAGGAATGGCTGCCCCCGGGGCTACACAGCGGGGTATTTATATAAACTATAGTAGGGTTTCTGTAGCAAACACCCCAGCTGTACCGGTGCAGGAATGGCTGCCCCCGGGGCTACACAGCGGGGTATTTATATAAACTATAGTAGGGTTTCTGTAGCAAACACCCCAGCTGTACCAGTGCAGGAATGGCTGCCCCCGGGGCTACACAGCGGGGTATTTATATAAACTATAGTAGGGTTTCTGTAGCAAACACCCCAGCTGTACCAGTGCAGGAATGGCTGCCCCCGGGGCTACACAGCGGGGTATTTATATAAACTATAGTAGGGTTTCTGTAGCAAACACCCCAGCTGTACCAGTGCAGGAATGGCTGCCCCCGGGGCTACACAGCGGGGTATTTATATAAACTATAGTAGGGTTTCTGTAGCAAACACCCCAGCTGTACCAGTGCAGGAATGGCTGCCCCCGGGGCTACACAGCGGGGTATTTATATAAACTATAGTAGGGTTTCTGTAGCAAACACCCCAGCTGTACCAGTGCAGGAACGGCTGCCCCCGGGGCTACACAGCGGGGTATTTATATAAACTATAGTAGGGTTTCTGTAGCAAACACCCCAGCTGTACCAGTGCAGGAATGGCTGCCCCCGGGGCTACACAGCGGGGTATTTATATAAACTATAGTAGGGTTTCTGTAGCAAACACCCCAGCTGTACCAGTGCAGGAATGGCTGCCCCCGGGGCTACACAGCGGGGTATTTATATAAACTATAGTAGGGTTTCTGTAGCAAACACCCCAGCTGTACCGGTGCAGGAACGGCTGCCCCCGGGGCTACACAGCGGGGTATTTATATAAACTATAGTAGGGTTTCTGTAGCAAACACCCCAGCTGTACCAGCACAGGGCAACAGTACATAATATCATAATTATTTTTATACACTTTAATTTTTTGGTGTTACTGTTCCTTTAAGTGCAAAAAAAAGCATTGCCATGGAAACGCTCCAGCAAACACCCCAGCTGTACCAGTGCAGGGCAACAGTACATTATATTTTAAATACTTTAATACACTTTCACTTTTGGCGTTACTGTTCCTTTAAGAAACTCAAATTCGACTTACGTCGAGTTATTTTTAATTCCGGTTCAAGTTTTTTACAAAAAAAAAAAACTCGTCTTCTGCTCCCCCCCGCAAAAACCGTATTTTCTAGCCCCAAAGAAGAAGCGCGAGGCAGTTTTATACTAAAAGAATAAAGATTTTTATTAAGCATTGTAAGTTGCATTCAATTGCCTTCAATCCAATCTCGTCACGGTCCATCTTACAACCAACCAGAACCAACAGCAGTTCATTCTTGCGCATTCCATGAGATGGGGCTCAGCGCCCTCCAACTTACATTAATAAAACCTACGTAGCTCTTGCGCGGGGGGGGGGGGGGCAAGGAATGGGGGAATTACACCTCATTTCTGATCACTAATGTGGGATGAAGAGCATTAGGGGGGATTAGAGGAGAAACCAAACGGAAAGAAATGATCTGAATTTCCAGAAACACATTTAAAATTGGGGGGGGGGGGGACACTAAACAGAAACATTGAAAGTGACGCAGGGGGCGGGGCTTCCCTCGCGACAGGGAAACTAAACCCTCCTGGGGTCGGGGGGGGTTAAAAAGATCAAAAAGCACTTTTTTATGATTATTTTTACCATGTTTTTACGGAGAATTTCATATTTTGCGAATATAACCAGCAACAGAGAACAATACAGCAATGAATACACCAGGGAACGCGGAGGGTTAAACGGATCATTAGTACTTGGTTTTTTTGTCTTTTGTTGTTTTTTTAGTTGAAGAATAAATGCAACAGAGGTCAATAATCACAAGATTCGTTAGGTCCGAGCAGGACCAATGACTAAACAGAGTTAAACACCTTTCATAGGACTAGAACCGATTATTTCTCTTTTTTGTGGTTTTTTTTTCGGTTTTATAGTTTTTTTTGTCGCCGCCGATGGGGCACATTACTGGGAGGGCGGAGTAAGGACAGGAACATGCATAATAGTAACTACACACCTTAAAAATTATGATCCATGCATGAGTTCAGCTCGAGTTGTACCAACGGTCTAACGGCAGAAAAACCGCACAACGTTCCATCGATCACGGACGCACAGTCGGCGCTACTCACGGGGCGAGCGATTGGAAGGAAACAAAGGCCGGAGGGGCTTATTTATTCCTATGATTGGTTCAGTATCGCGATAACGTCGCTCCGTCGTTTGTTCTCTCCCAATCGGCATCGCCAACACAATAAAAAAAAAAAAAAAAGAAACTCGCCATGAAAATAAGAAAAAGAACAAAACGTTTTCTGTCATTGCCATAATCGTGAAGGCGGAGCTTCTCCCGTATGGAAAATCAAATCTAATGGCGTACGTATGGTGCCAAACACTACAAATTATACTCATATATATATATATATATACGTGTGTGTGTGTGCGGAAACTGCCCAATGTGTGTTGTGTTACATCTAGAAACAGAATCACAAGCGGTTCTTATGTTTTTCCGCGTAACCAGTTGAAGCACCGCGTGCGTTTCTATCAGTACGGGAGTCAAACGCTCTTCGTTTTATCGGCTCTTTAGCATTTTGACTACGACTGGTTAATAAAATAAACTTTTTTCTTTTTCGTTTGTCGCCTTATCGAAAAGAGGGATCCGAATTTCCAAAATCCTCATTTTTCACTTGCGGAAAGGAAAAAATGTACGTAACTGTAGGCTCTCTTTCTCCCCAGATATTCCTTACCCTCTAACTCTACCGATCCTTCACCCTCTAGAAAAAATAAGTTTATTCTTCTTTATTAGCGACAGCGCCCTCTAGAGGCTGCTCCTTGTGGCGCACGCTGTCTGCGTTTAGTGCATTTAGGTGAGGGTTTGTATTGCACAACTTAGAGTCACTGCTTAAGGCACTTTCGGAGTTGCTGGAAGCCCTCGCTTCTCCCGAGCCCCCGTTCATCTGAGAGGCCGGCGCCTCCTCGCTGGCCAAACCGTTCTCGGCGAGGGATCCGTCTGAAGACACTGCTGATGATTTGGAGTCTTCCGACTGTGTCTTAAGCTCTTTGGCCACTTCTTCAGCCGAAGTAGCGTAAGGAGGCTTGGCCTACAGCAAAACAGAGAGGAAAAACAACACAACTCATATATGTAAAAGACCAAAGAAATCATTAGCCCCGGGGGGAGGCGGCTTTGGGCACAGAGGTGGTGCTGGGAGCTGCAGTTTGGCAATAGCCTGGGAGTCAAAGATAGACCAGCCCAGATGTGGCCTACAGATGGGAAAGATGAGCCAAATCTGGAACAGAAACACTCTCTCTTCTCTTCTATTCGCTCTCTCTTCTCCTCTATTCGCTCTCTCTTCTCCTCTATTCGCTCTCTCTTCTCCTCCGCTATTACCCCTGCCTTGCTGCTATTACCCCTGCCATTTCACACAAAATGGTATTGTTTCCCCCAAACAGAGGGTGGGCTTTATTTACCTGCACTTCCACTGAGCTAAACAAATTTCCACTGATAGTTTTTACCTTTTCTTATCAGAAATACAGCCATAAGCTGCACTGAGTCCTCTAACACCGGATTTCTCTTCTCTTTCAGTACACATGTTCTTCTGTGTCAGACTTCCTGCTCTCAGGAAAATCCTTTAGGGCACCAGCATGAGTCTGCTCAGTTTGCTCCTCTCTACCTCTCCTCCTCCCATCAGAATTCACTTCCCCTCCCAATCAACCAATCTGATCTACCAGCAGCCAGAGCTGCAGCAGGAAGCTACTGAGACCAAGCTAAAATGGCAGCTGCTATCTGAAACAAACAGAGGGAGCTGCTAGGGCTGTTACTCAGGCAGGTAAAGCTTTCTGCAGAATAAATATAGGGCTCTAATGTGGCAGTAAAATGCCAAATTGCCTTTCCTTCTGCTTTAAGCTGAGCTACCTGTAGATGGCAATACAGGGTAATAACGACATGTCCCATCTGCCCTGGGTGCAGGCAGCGCTGTGGGACTTGGGGTGGGTACAAACAATGACATTGCTACTGGACAGACATGGGTGCTGAAATCTCACTGTACATGATGCAGAAAGAGTTTTGCCCCTGAAATGCCCACGCCGGGGGTTACCTGTGGTGGCCCTTGGTTCTTAAATCCTCTTCCGTAGTATCTGCCCCCTCTTCCGAAAGTCCGTATAATTGGGGTGGATATAACTCCTCTTGGGCGTCTGGCACAAAGAAAAAGAGTTTAAGCCAAGTGGGCGGGGCCCAAGCCCCCTAATACCCCTCTAGCTCAGAGCCAATTGCACCCACTATGGCGCCTACAGGGGCTCATTTACTAACATCGGCCAAAACGGCAGTAACCAATAGCAACCAATGGGATTAGTCTGCTGCAGGTAGAATACTGAAAGCAATTATGTCACATAATGGGTAAGTGCAGCGAGGCCCGGTGTTGGGGGACGAACCCCAGTGCGCCAAATAGACCTGAGCTCCTGCAAGTAGGGCACTTAAAGGGAAACCGAACACTAAAATTGAATATGGCTAAAAATGCTATATTTATATACTGTACTGACTGTACCGGCCTAAAGCGTCAGCATCTCTATAGCAGCAATGATTCAGGTATTTACCGTGGTCTCCATCTAGGAAAGTGTCAGTGGCACTGCACGTGCTCAGTGGGCTCTGGGCAGCTGTTGGGGTTCTCACTAATTATCAAGCAGAATTTGAGGTTTAACTTTCATCTAAGCCTATGCTACAGGGCTGATTATTATATTCTGATGCTGACTGCACTGGTTTCTAATCTGCCATGTTGTAATTATCTGTATTAATTATTAATAAGCCTAAATATTGTGACATGTTTATCCTATATATACAGTATATTGTGACATTTATATTATATAAATACAGTATATTGTGAGTTGGTCCCAAAGCTCAGCAACTGACAGCAGCCCAGAGAAAGTGCAGTAAATGGGGATGGGGGGCTACTGGGGCATCTTTGGGGGAACAGATCTTCCCTGCTGAAGGGCTGGGGTTGCCTTGGGCCGGTACAGAAACCCATAACATAATGTACAACATTTCTACCCTACTTCTTTAGTTAGGCTTTAGTTCTCCTTTAAATACAATGCAATAAATAAATGATAATTTATAGAGAAACTATAACCCTCTGTAACACTGCGCATAAGAAATTCCTTAATGCCTCAATTTGTCCCATTGACTTTAATGGGTTACATAAGGTCTGAGCCAGTGCCCCCACAGCAAAGTCATTTTAGGGCCCCCAAAACGTCCATTAATTAGGGCCTTGTGGGGCCCCTTATAACTTCTGGGGGCCCCTGCAGCCTCTGCAGTTACGCCCCTGGTCCCAGTACTTACCCTCTATTGGCTCCGCCCACAGACACCACCTGCAGGGGAAATGGTCCTCTCCCGCGCCCACGTCTGGTCCCTGCCCACTGGCCTACAACCGTGCCAGCGATCTCCAGCTTCCCTCCCTGAGAAGGCATGGGTTGGACTCCTGCGCAGGCCGGAGAGAAAAAGGGAATCAATATCTGTCATTTTATATATTCCATGTGATAAAATGTCCTAGTAATTTTGCAATTGGTCTTCATTATTCATAGTTTTTGAATTATTTCCCTTCTTTTCTCTTTGCAGCTTTCAAATGGGGGTCACTGACCCCGGCAGCCAAACCCTATTGCTCTGTGAGGCTCCAGTTTTATTGTTATTGTTACTTTTTATTCCTTATCTTTCTATTCAGCCCCTCTATAATACTTATTTCAGTCCTTTATTCAAACTACTGCCTGGTTGCCAAGGAAAATAAGACCCTAGCAACCAGATTGCTGGAAAACCATACCGAACAAAAAGCTAAATAACTGAAAAACCATTAAAAATAAAAAATGAAGACCAACTGCAAATCTCAGAATATCACTATCTACATCATGATAAATGTAAAGGTGAGGAGCCCCTATAAAGCACACTGTATAACTATACGCCAGCGCTTACCAGGGAATCCTCTCCCTCTGCCCTGAGGTGGTGGCATTGGTCCACAGGGTCGGGGGTACATAGCAGCTGGGTAGAAAGGCATCGCGGGTGGAGGTGGAAACGGAAGGGGGTGATTTTGCCGTGAGAAATGCAACCCTTCCAGGATGCTCTGACGCATTTTCTCCACCTTGGTGGCCAGTTCCACCTGCAAAGGAAAGTGCAAAGAGAGACAAAAGGGGGTCAGTGATGAGCGACAGTGCAGCAGTGCATGCTGGTAACAGGAATACAAAATGTCAGGCAAACTGCGCTACACTCTGGGGCCCTATACAAGTTGTTTATCTGCCCCCCCCCCCATGAACAGCAAAGAAGCACAGTGGCAATATTCCTGACCGCTCCCCCTGTGTGTGCTCTTGGGTGCAACTATAGAGGAAACACAAACTGGGGGGCCCAGGAACTATAGGGGGCCCAGAAGGCCTTTGACTGATATGTTTATGGAAAATGTCTTGTTCTGTAAGTTTGGGGGCCCTATGATCTTGCTAGGGGCCCAATAAGCAGTCACTGCCCTGCTAGAAAGCGCAAGTGGCTGCTCACCGATCCCAATATAATAAGTTCTTATAAATAGATCCATTAATTAATGTGCTAACGAGTCAGTCAGTGCATTGGGGGCAGCGGATTTTACTTTAAAGCAGTGGTTCACCGTATCTTTTATTATGTTATAGAAAGGCCAATTCTAAGCAACTTTTCAATTGGTCTTCATTGTTTGTTTTTTTTAATTATTTCCCTTCTTCTTCTTCTACATCTTTGCAGCTTTCAAATGGGGGTCACTGACCCCGGCAGCCAATCCCTATTGCTCTGTGAGGCTCCAGTTTTATTGTTACTGTTACTTTTTATTCCTTATCTTTCTATTCAGCCCCTCCCCTATTCATATACCCGCCTCTCGTTCAAACCGCTCCCTGGTTGCTAAGGTAATTTGGACCCTAGCAACTAAATAGCCACAGAAACTCCTAGCTGCAGAGCTGCCGAACAAAATTAAAAGAATTATAAAAATGAAGACCAATTGCAAACCCCAGTGAGTGGGTTTTGCCCCTGCCTGCCCAGTCACGCTCGTTAAGCTGGCCTTATACGTAAAAATGTTTCCCTCCCTAACGACCAATTTCAGTGCGATCCGACAAATCCATCAAATTATCTGACAGTTAGTGGGCACTGAATGAACCCATATCTGGTAATTTTTCATCTGACTTTGGTCAGAAAATCGGTCAGGCAGGTTTGCAAATTTTCATTGTTAGCATTTCGTTGATGGACAAATCGTACGTTGAAATGGCGGCAGGGGAGGTAGAATATTGTATAACTGCATTTTCGACACTAATGTCTCACTATTAGCGACGGCCTAAATACACTCACCTGAGGGGTGGGCCACTTACCTGACCATCACAGAGGTCAATGAGTGAAGCCTTCTCCCTGGTGGCTTTATTCAGCTTGGCCTGCAGCAGCTTCCCATCAAAATACATCCAAGGGCAGCAGTGCTCCCACGGGATTGGCTGGCCGCAGGCATCGTTAGCCAGGAACGCCATGTCCACTCCGCTCATGAACAAAGCCGACAGCTGAATTCCCCTGGGGTCTAGGTTATCAATCTGCAACAAGAGAAGCGCCGGGGTTTTTGGGCTGGAACCCACCAATAGGGAGGATAGAGGTAGGAATTCTAAACTGCTGCTACAGTGGCCATATTGTTTCCCTTAGACAGTACAGTATGGGGGTACAGCTTATTGTGTGCCCAGAACATTCCTTCTCTCTGTATATTTGTATTTATACATATGGGTAGGGGGTGCCATAGTGTTTCCCTTAGACAGTACAGTATGGGGGTACAGCTTATTGTGTGCCCAGAACATTCCTTCTCTGTATATTTGTATTTATACATATGGGTAGGGGGTGCCATAGTGTTTCCCTTAGACAGTACAGTATGGGGGTACAGCTTATTGTGTGCCCAGAACATTCCCTCTCTGTATATTTGTATTTATACATATGGGTAGGGGGTGCCATAGTGTTTCCCTTAGACAGTACAGTATGGGGGTACAGCTTATTGTGTGCCCAGAACATTCCTTCTCTGTATATTTGTATTTATACATATGGGTAGGGGGTGCCATAGTGTTTCCCTTAGACAGTACAGTATGGGGGTAGAGCTTATTGTGTGCCCAGAACATTCCTTCTCTGTATATTTGTATTTATACATATGGGTAGGGGGTGCCATAGTGTTTCCCTTAGACAGTACAGTATGGGGGTACAGCTTATTGTGTGCCCAGAACATTCCTTCTCTGTATATTTGTATTTATACATATGGGTAGGGGGTGCCATAGTGTTTCCCTTAGACAGTACAGTATGGGGGTACAGCTTATTGTGTGCCCAGAACATTCCTTCTCTGTATATTTGTATTTATACATATGGGTAGGGGGTGCCATAGTGTTTCCCTTAGACAGTACAGTATGGGGGTACAGCTTATTGTGTGCCCAGAACATTCCCTCTCTGTATATTTGTATTTATACATATGGGTAGGGGTGCCATAGTGTTTCCCTTAGACAGTACAGTATGGGGGTACAGCTTATTGTGTGCCCAGAACATTCCCTCTCTGTATATTTGTATTTATACATATGGGTAGGGGGTGCCATAGTGTTTCCCTTAGACAGTACAGTATGGGGGTACAGCTTATTGTGTGCCCAGAACATTCCTTCTCTGTATATTGCCAGGAGGTGCTTGCAGAACTACGTGCCCTTCGTGAAACTCCTGCCTATAACTTAACTCCCAGGCAATGTTATTTCCGTGCCGTTACCTTTAGCTCCTGCAGCTGATCGGGTTCATAGAGCTTTGGGGATATTGCCTGGGCAAGGAAGGCGTCAAGCTCCTGCCTGCGCAGTATCCGGATTCCGGGCCACTGCACCATATACCTGCAACCAAAGCCGTGTTTAACTCTGCCCGTCCAAAGATACCGAGCACAATTTTCAACAAAAACAAATAAAAACCTACAGATGTGCTTAAAGGAGAAGGAAAGGTACATACTCAGTAGCTTTATCAGAAAGGTCTATGTAAATGCAGCCATAAGCACTCACAGAAACTCTGCACTCATCTATCAAAAGAAACACAGGCTTTCTTGTCTTCCTTTGTGTCACATGTTCTTCTGTGTCAGAATTCCTTCTCTCTTTTCTAAAAGCAGGAATTCTGACACAGAACATCATTTATACACAAAAGACGACAAGAAATCATGTGTTTCTTTTGATAGAGGACTGCAGCATTCTGTGAGTGCTTATGGGCACGAGTCTGTGCAGTTTTCTTCTCTCTCTCACCCCCCTTCAACTGCTTCCCCTCCCATCAGAATACGCTCCCCACCTCCCATCAGAATTCGCTCCCAACTCGGTGTAATCTGAGCTACCAGCAGCCAGAGCTGCAGCAGGAAGCTACTGAGTCCAAGCTAAAATGGCAGCTGCTATCTTAAACAAACAGAGGGAGCTGCTAGGGCTGTTACTCAGGCAGGTAAAGCTTTCTGCAGAATAAATATAGGGTTCTAGGTGGCACTAATGTGGCAAATCTATTGGCAGTAAAGTGCCAAAATGGTTTCCTTCTCCTTTAAAATCCCTAACCAATGATATGCCTTAGTGCAACTAGTAGTTATTGGGTGTTACAATAAGTGGCAGCTGCTGTTAGTACTGACCGTAGGACACAACACAGCACCATTAAATGGGTGGGCACATTAGCCGGATTGAGCATGGCGGGGGTATCGGATCTCATACACGCCAGGAAAGCTCTCATTCTTCTGTTTTTGTCCTCAACGGCTTTCCCTAGCCACAGCTTCTTCAGGTTGGGGCAGGTCCATTCCCTGAAAGCCAGTGCTTCCACTAACTCGGGGGTCTGGGGGGACTTGCCCTTGTAGGCTGCCCATTCCTTAATGATGACCGGGTAGTCTGGAACATAAACTGCAGGTTAGATGAGAATAAGATGAATAAGAACAAGGGAGGCCAATAGACAACAGAAAGGGGCAGAGCCCAATAGGAGAGACCCCGGCACCGCCGGCACTTACACTCTGGCGGCATTCTGTTCTTCCGGAAAGCAAGTCGTTCCGCTTTCTTCCTGCTTTCTGCCAGGCTGAACAGCACCCCATAAACATACTGGCGAACTGGCCTGTACAAGATGGCGGCAGGGGGCAGGTCCTTGTTGATTTCATCTTCAATAGTAACTGGAATTTTCATTTCCCCCTATGAGAGAAAACATGAATAGAGAGGGGTTAGAGCTGGGCTTGTAGGACTATGTATTAAAGGGGAAGTTCACCTGTAAATTAGCTTTTAATATGATGTAGACATTGATATTCTCAGACAATTTGCAACTGGTCTTCATTATTTATTTCTTTTCAGTTATTTAACTTGGTGTCCCCTTGTTATTTTAGCAGCTATGTGGTTGCTAGGGTCTTATTTAACCTAGCAACCGGGCAGTGGTTTAAACAAGACATAAGAATATGAATAGTAGAGGGGCTGTATAGAGAAATAAATAAAAGTAACAATAATAATACATTTGTAGCTTTACAGTGGAATCGTTTCTGGCTGCCAGGGTCAGCGACCCCCATTTGAAAGCTGGGAAGAGGGAGAAGAGGAAGGCAAATAAATAAAAAACTATACATAATAAGTAATGAAGACCAATTGAGGAATAGGTAATTCTATAACATATTATGTTAACGTAAAAGGTGAACCCCCCCCCCCCATTTATGAAAGCCAGAGGCAGTAACACAGGGGCCCTACCTTAGTCAGCACGTGGAATATGTAAGGATACATTAAGCCCTTTTTGTGGCGATGTTCTGCAACTCTCAGTACTTCCGGTGCCACTTGGGGGAGAGGTGGAGTTGTGATATCCATGTGGTTCCGGGTCGGCATTGACAGAAGACAAGGGATCTGCATGTGTCCAGGTTGGTTGGCTTTTTTATCAGTTCCCTTATTCCCCGATCCAGAAGGAGAAGGAACTTCTGCCTGGAAACACAAGGAAAAACAATTACTATTACTAATGGGGCTAGCCATATTCTTCATTTCCCAGGGTGCCACAGCCATGTGACCTGTGCTCTGATTAACTTCACTCACACTTTACTGCTGCGCTGCAAGTTGGAGTGATATCCCCCCCTCACCCCCAGCAGCTGATCAGCAGAACAATGGGAAGGGATCAAGATAGCAGCTCCCAGTCGGTATCCGAATAGCACTCCATAATAAGAAATCAAAGTCCGGCTTGGGACTCCTCCAGTTACATGGGAGTAGGAGAAACAATAGGTTAGCTGAAAGCAGTTCTAATGGGTAGCGCTGGCTGAAAGCTCAGGCACAAGGCACTGAGATGGCGCCTACACACCAATATTACAGCTACAAATACATTTGTTGGTTCAAGAATAAAATGTTAAATGGCAGAGGGAATTATTTGCTGTGTAACAGGGTCATTTAGAGATAAACAGTGCCCCATAAACATCATGGCAGTGTCCCTTTAAGGG
The DNA here is from genome assembly GCF_000004195.4 of Xenopus tropicalis. NCBI lineage: Eukaryota > Metazoa > Chordata > Amphibia > Anura > Pipidae > Xenopus > Xenopus tropicalis. Next base: position 152,183,569 of record NC_030680.2, read on the forward strand.
CGAAGACACATGGAGAAATAAGTCGCTGCAACTATCTCCAGTATAATCTTAGCAGAATATCAGTGTATGTGAGCGTGACAGCCATGGAGATTTAAAGCATAAATATAAATTCCAGGAAAACATTATTAATAGACATTCTGTCTGTGGATATTACCTTTGCCTGTTCAGTAGAGTCTTTCTTGTTTGCTTTTTCTGATTTTTTCCCTTTATCCCAGGTAGGCTTGTTCCCACTGACATGACTATAGGAGACAAACAGATAGATAAGAAACTGCCTGCAGACCGGCGGCCGGTGTAGAACTGGGAAGAAAGAAACAGGTGAGGCTGGCAGGGAATTGCTAACTGGCAGCAGGGGGGTTTTGAATTTCTCAATCTGATGATTTGCACTTTGGCCACTAGAGGGAGCTCTTGTTTCATCATACACTTACCCTGCTGAACAGCAGTAAATAAGGTCTAAAGATACCAGACATACAATTAAAAGGGTAGTTCACCTTTAAATTAACTTTTAGTATAATGTAGAGAGACAATTTGCAACTGGTCTTTTTTTATTTATGTTTTTTTTAATTATTTAGCTTTGTGTTCAACAGCTCTCCAGTTTGGACCCTAGCAACCAAATGGCTGCTGAAATACCAGTTTAACCTAGCAACCAGGGAGTGATTTAAAAGAGAGACAAGAATATGAATAGGGGAGGGGCTGAATAAAAAGATAAGGAATAAAAATTAACAATAACAAAAAAATTTCCAGAGAGGAAAAGTTTTTGGCTGCCGGGGTCAGTGACCCCCATTTTTGAAAGCTGGAAAGAGTCAGAAGAGGAAGGCAAATAATTAAAAAATGATAAAAAAAATAATATATGAAGACCAATTGCAATGTTGCTAACAATAGGCCATTCTATAACCTACAAAAAGTTAACCTGAAGGTGAACCACCCCTTTAATACACCGATATGTCTTTCTGTCTGTAAGGATAGGTTACAACACAAGGGGGATTATGTAATAAAAGGCATTAAGTTTGCCCTGGAGCAGTAACCCATAGCAACCAATCGGCTAGAAGCATTAACCAGTCACCTGTTTGAAAGCAAACATCTTATTGGTTGCTATGGGTTACTGCTCCTAGGCAAACTTAATTCCTTACTTACTAGATGAAGTACAATACATGAACTAGCAGGTCTGCAGTGGCCAGAACTCCATTTCAGCACCTTAACAACCAAACTCACTTAGCAGACCCTCCGTTGCCGTCTTCGTTTTCAGAGGAGGATGAGGCTGAAGATGGAGGGAAGTAGTTGGAATCCACGTGGTTTGGGCTGCCGCTCTGTGCTGGGTTGATTGGAGACGATCGCTCATACAGGGGAGTGTGTTTTCCTTCATGGGGAATGTTACTGTAATTGTTCTGTTCAGAAACGCATTTCCCACCTGTCTGAAGGAGGGAGACGGCAGGGTCAGAAACGTTGTAAAGATCACAACCTGGGTTTGTATTAGAGCCACGATTGGGCAGTTTGTGGAGTTTCTACCATTCATACATCCCCATTCCCTGGCAAGGAAGAGCCATGGCCCTGTGTGCTAGATGTCTAGTCTCTCCTTATTGCCCCCGCCCAAAGCTGAAATAATTTCTTTAAGGGCAAAGACACATGGGGCGAGTTAGTTGCAGCGACATCCGTGACTTTTTGGAAAAGTCGCGACAAATTTGGTAGCTCGAATTGTGACAGCAATGTGCATGTTCCTCTATGGCGAAAAGTCGGCGTGATTAGTCGCAACAACTTACGGTACTTAGCTAAAAGTCGCGACAACTAATCGTCCCGTGTGTCTTCGCCCTAAAGGAGAAGGAAAGTTACAAACACCGGGGGCCAAAATGTTAGACACCTTCCAGCAACTGTAAACGCTTACCTGAATCCCCCCGGCCGGTGCTCCTGTTGGGAGAAAACTGCCCCAGCCGGGGTGTATGCAACAAAGCGTTTCTAACATTTGCCCCCCCAGTGATTTAGCCTTTCCTTCTCCTTTATATAACAGCTCCCATTCACCCAGCTGAGTGCCTTAGCACCGTGCTCCTTATTTACCATAGGTCTGGATTGTACGGAGCCCTGTGGAATGTTCAGCATCTGAGGGGATGGGTACGGCGGCACCATGCTGTGGATTCCACCCGGATTTGGTCTGCCTGCACCAAGGAAAAAGAACCAATAATAGTAAATAAATATAAATAAAATATATATTTATTTATATAAATATAAATAAAATACTTGCAGCAAACTAAGCACCAACAATCATATATCTTAAGTCAATAATTCCCCTATTCATTTCAATATATATATATATATATATATATTCTCTTTTTTCGCTATGTTAGGACTGACGCAAGGACACTCCCTTGACGGGGCGCGTCAGCTTATGCAAACTTCGTACAAACCGTGTAACTAAACGTGTCTCTTTTCACTAAAATGCAGACATTTTTCCTTCAGTGTGCGCAAAATTGGTTTTTAATTTTCTCTTGAAGCTTTATAATGGAGTGCTGGGGTAATGTGTATAGTATATAATACAAGCCACTCACCTACGTGCACCCAATTCGTTTTGATTGATTCATGGGATGAGCTGTATTTTTTGGATATATTTATATATATATATATATATATATATATATATATATATATATACCTATAAACAGGACCAGCACACCATTTCACGGCAATTCTTCTATTTACACGGTGAATGAATAAATAGAAGAATTGCTGTAAAATGGTGTGCTGGTCCTGTTCATAGGTATTTACATATTTTGACTTCAGCACCCACCTGTTAAACTGGTTTAGAGTGCGGACACACCGCTTGACTTTATATTATATATACGGTATATAGCAATAAATGGCACAGATATGTTTAAAGGGGCAGTATACCCCTTGTGCAAAACGCGTGCGTATTCTTTGCCTATTTTAATCACCAAAAATCTATGTTTTTTGTGGTTGTGGTTTTTATTTCTAAGGGCGAAGACACGTGGAGCTACTTAGTAGCAGCTACTTGTCATGGCTACTAAATGCCAGAAAATCCCCTGCCATAGACAGTACTGAGAATTGCCTCTGCTAAACTCACATAGACCGTTATCAGTAAATGATCAGCATTGTCTGTTTTAGTAGCTATGACAAGTAGCTGCTACTAGTAGCTCCGTGTGTCTTCATGCTTAAGTTCAACAGGGAGACTAAAGCTACTCCATGTTTGATTAGATAACCATTAAAGGGAACCTGTCACCCTAAGAAATAAATTCCAAACTCACTTCTTTTATGTTAATTAAGCACGTAAACTTAACCTAACTTATACTATATAAATTATTTTTTTTTCCCTTCAGCCTTGGGATTTACAATCACAGCCAGCAGGCCGGCGCCATTTTGTTTACACTGTTATTAAGGCGGAGCTTTGTTTCACCCCAAAATCTTATGCATTTTCCATCTATGTGATATCTAGGAAGTGCTGAATGGAAAGTTAAAGTAATTGTAATTAAAATCTGAGCTGTCAATCATATATTGCCTGCCCCGCCTCTATGTGGCAGGGGCAGGCAATATATGATTGATAGCTCAGGTTTTTAAATTCATTTATAACGAGTATGGGTTAATTTAATAAAAAAAAAAAAATTTTGAGTTTCAGGTTTTATTTTTAAAGGACTTTTATTATACAGATTAGTATTTGTGGGTGACAGGGCCCCTTTAAAACAAACCCCTCCCTTCCCCCTTTGTTGTGACTGTTTTGGAATTCAGACAAGCAGTCTATTATGTAGGACTATTATCTGTGCACTGGGAACCAAGGGCCAAACATGAAGCAGCTTCTATTTCCCTGTTTAGCCCAAGATTTCTCCTTTACACTATAGGCAAACACACACACACGCTCTCGTGTTGGACAAGGGGGTAACTTGCCCTTTAAGCTGCAGAATAAGAATTCACTGACCTAAGTAATGAGCGGGTGGGCACGACAGGGGCTTGTTCGTTGCTCTGTAATAAGCAATTGCTTTCTTGAAACGGGAAACTTTGTCATCAGTTCTGGACTGTAAGGAAAAAAAGTGAATTTTATAATAAAAGGTAGTTACAGACCTGGCCCCTGTGGCGCTGGGATCTGCAGGAGAGTAAACATTTAGGGCTCTGGCACACGGGGGAGATTAGTCGCCCGCGACAAAACTCCCTGTTCACGGGCGACTAATCTCCCCGAGTTGCCATGACCCGCCATCCCGCCGGCGAACATGTATGGCTACATGTGCATGGAAACAGTAGGTGTGACCTTCAGCCTCCATCAGGTACAGCAAAAGTATACAGGGATCAGCACTATAAATGCCAAGTCGTGGGTATATGTTACATAGGGGCATTAGATTTCCTGTATATTGTGCACCTTAATAGGACCACCCTCACATAACTTGATAAATGTACAGTAAATAAAAGGGGTTGTTCACCTTTGAGGTAACTATGATGTAGAAAGGAATATGCTGAGACAATTTGCAATTGGTCTTTACTGTTTATTATTTATAATTTTTTTTTATTATTTCACTTTATGTTCAGCAGCTCTCCAGCTTGGATTTTCAGCAGTTATTTGGTTGCTAGGATCCAAGTTACCTTAGCAACCAGTTAGTGGATTCAATGAAAGACTGAGTTGGAAATAAAGTGCTTAATTAAAGCAAAGCCAACCCCCTGCACCTTGAGCCAAATATTGTAGTTGGCGGCCGCTGTAGGGAGAGGAGTTGCCAGGAGTGGCTTACCTGCGAGTGCTGAAATACATCTTTAGCAATGGCGTCTAAGTCATTGGTATCCTGAATGTTGCGCACATAGTCGGCCACTGCTTTGATCACTACGTCACAGGGAGGCAAGACAAGCTGGTGAGCCCGCACCTGATTGGATAGAAAGGATCAGCTGTTACTGAGGGAATAACAATAGCCTCGGGCCCATAGTGCAATGAGCATGAAAACACTGCCAAGGCCCAACTTGCCCCTGTATATCCCTAACGGCTCCAACACCATCTGTGCAAACAGGGGAATCCTTATTATACATAATGGCCTGGGAACGGCTGGGAACCTTCAGGCAATGTGACCTTCTAGGATGTCCAGTAGATTCCTTTTCATACCTTCAGCGACGCCAGGGGATGTTCTGGGCCAAGTAAACTCCAATGAAAGGCAGCGAGATCTTCATCAGGTAGAATGTGATTACCTAAATACAAACAGTATTGGTTAAAGGGATACTGACATGGGAAATTTGTTTGTTACAAACCCATCAGTTAATGGAGCTTCTCCATTAACTGATGGGTTTGTAACAAACAGATTTAAACTAGACAAGGGGGGGCTGGTAAGCTAGATTCTTATGGGAGAGCTAGTGTAGATGGGGCAGTGGGACCAGTAAAGGGTTGTGGGGGAGGAGTGAGGGGGGCATATAGTTTATCAGATAAGGGAGGCTTCATCTCTCTTCTTT